>NW_026125486.1:0-90581 GCF_943737965.1 Phodopus roborovskii
TCATTCTTCTGGAAGAGAAGAAACTTTTTTAAAAATATTTTTAAATTTAAATTTAAACTGACTTGTTTTACATGCCAATCTTAGTTCTGTACCCTCCCGTCCTCCTCAGTTCCCCCACCAACCCCATCCTATCCCCTTTATGTCTCCAGGGAGGATGAGGCCTTCCATGGGGGTGAGATGAAACTTGTGTGTCTACCTATTTATTGCAATAATAAAAGCAACAACAACAAATAATAATAGTAATAATAATAATATTAACAACAATGCATATGGACATATTTGTACCAAGGCTCACATTAGGTCAAAAGGCAACTTGAGGTAGTTGGTTCTCTCTGTCAACCTTTAAATTGGTTCTATAGATCAAACCCAGGTCCCTTGCGTTTGCATGATGAGTGTGTTTTCCATTGAGCTAGGGATGGGATGCAGGTCCCTGTGGCTGTGCATCAAGACTTTCCAACACGATGGGGGAAGCCCTTCTGTATATAAGTTTCTCTTATTGGCTGATGAATAAAACACAGTTTGGCCAATAGAGGCAGGAAGAAGATAGGCAGGACTACGAGATGAGGATGCTTGGGAAAGTAGGCAGAAAGAGACCATGGAGGGGGGATACCTTATAGTGACTGGGAGGATAGGACATGTCAGGTATTCTCTGGTAAGATAAGGCCATGTAGAAATATATGGATTAATAGAAATAGGTTAATAATTGGAGAGGCTAGCCAGTAAACCCCTAGTCACTGGCCAACAGTTTAATAATTAATATAGCATCTTTGTGTGTTCTTTGGGAGCTAAATGGCTATAGGACCAGTCTGGAAAGAAAAACTCTAGTTACACACTTTTATCTACCAAACCATCTAGTAAACCTCCAGTGTGTGCCAGTTCTTAGAAATGCAGTTTGACATCAAGTGAGGTATACTTAAAGGGATTCAGATCACAGCCCATTCCCTCCTGGGTACATAAGCTGTGTGTTGCATACTGGGGTGCAATTTCATTCAACCATGGGTCACACATGCTATGGGAACCCTATAAGTTATAATAGACCTGAGGCATTCCTACAGACTATTGACATCACAGTCATTTGGTGGTACAATGTATTATTCACGTTTTAACAGATCTGCTGCACTGGTGATCACATAAAAATATGACATGTACCCTTTATATAGTCAAACAATCTTTGTGGGAATCCACCACCTCTCTGGCTCTTACAATCTTTCTGCCTCCAGTTCTGTGATGGCTCCTGAGCCTTTGGAGGAGGAGATGTAATATAGCTAGTTTTTAAACTTTAAAACCTGCATTGCAACATTAGGATTTCACAGTGACATCTTCATACAAATGTATCGTGTACTTTGGGTAGTTTTACCTTTGGCAGTTTCTCTAGTCACCTCTCACTGGTCCTCACTCTTCCTCTAGATGGTCTCCCTTCAACTTTCATATGATCATATGCTAAAGACAGTCTCCCATAAGTCCATTAAGGGTGCACATAGAGTGATGACCAATTGTTGCTTACAGTCTTACAGTAAAGGTGTTTGGATATAATTTGTCTGATTAGTTTTGGACACATGGTGGAGGATACTGTGGTAGAAGCAGATAAATGTTCTGCTTCTGATATACAGGGAGATGATAAACTCCAACTATCCATTGGTTGGATGAATGACTTTTACACCAGTGTGCAGTTTATATTACAATGTGTGGGGCTGGAGGTATGACTCAGTGGTAGAGCACCTGCCTAGAATCCTCAGCAAGGGTCTGGAAGCATGGCTCAGTGGTAGAGCCCCTGCCTAGACCCACTATGGGTGTAGATGTGGCTCAGAGGTAGTACACTGGTCTAGAATTCACCAGTGAGGGCTTGGGGATGTGGATTTGTTGTAGAGTGGAGTGCCTGTTTAGTATCTTCCACTTCAGATGCGGCTCAACATCAACAAGCTTGCCTTGAACCTACCGGTAAGAGATGAGGCTGTGGCTCAATGATTAGAGCACTTGCCTAACTACATGAAAAATCTTGGTTCAGTTTTCACAATGCAAAAACAAAAACAAACAAACAAACAAAAAACAGAAATAGAATTTAGAAGGCTAATTTTTGATGTGTAAGTGGCAAAGTCACCTCCAAAAAGTGTGCTGTGGTTAGGTGTTATGGCTTTGAGTCCAGGACCTGCCTCGGGGTTGACAAAGTGAAGAACATGACAAGGCAGAGCGGTACCACACTCTGTCACATACTCTCAGCAGCCACACAGGCTTCAATTTCTCTCCACAACCTTACCAGTATTTGTTATTTTTCATTTATTACATTTTCATAGTAATTTTACATGAATGTAACATGTTCGGTCATATCTATCCCCATTCCTAGAATCCTACCACATGATGGGGTTGTTCTTCTGTATGTGTTAATCTTATTGGTTGATGAATGGGACACTGTTGGCCAATAGGCCAGCCCAGGAGATGAGGAGAATTCTGGGAGATGTAGGCAAGAGAAGGAGTCATCATGTGAGCCCGGGAAGAGAGGATGAGAGTCAGGCATTCTCGGTAAAAGATAAGACCATGCAGAAATACATAGATTAGTAGTTATGGGTTATAATTAAGACAGAGCTAGCCAATAAGAAGCTCGATGATGGGAGATGTCATTCTGTAAATATGTTTCTCTTACTGGTTAATGAATAGAGCACTGTTGTGTAATAGGAAAGCAAGATAGGCGGGACTAGGAGAGATTTGAGGAAGTAGTAGGGAGGATTCAGCATGTAGAGATTGGAGAGGAGCAGACATTGGCCCCACTCTACGACAAGATGAGACCACGTGGAAATACTTAGATTAATAGAAATGGGTTAATACTTAAGACAGAGAAACAAATAACTGGCCAACAGCATTATATCTAATACAGAGTCTCTGTGTGATAATTGGGGCTGGTGCCTTGGTGAGTCCAGGCCGGCAGCCCCAGCCTTACTCCTAACATATGGTATTTACAACATGGCTGGTAAGAACTTCCACTTAAACTTTAACAAAAGCTTAAAAGAGTTTTAGAAACAAAAGAACAAAGACAAACAAGGCTTCTTGCTAACAGCATTTTCTGGGTTGGACTCTGTTTTGTGAGAGACAAGCAAAGATTTGCAGGGCTCTTTAAAGGAGATTTCCTGACTCAGCATAAGTGGCAAAACCAACCAACCAACCAACCAACCAAACAAACAAACAAAAAAAAAACCCACGTGGCACCCAAGAAGTGCTGCTAACAATTTATTGGTGTGTGCGAGAGCTGGCAATGGCAGTGACCGCATCTCCAAGCCAGCAGCATGCTGCTGGATGGCAGCATAGACCAAGGCAGTGAGCACAGCTCTCAGTTCTGCGGTAAAATACCTGCCGCCATCTTGGATAGATCATGGCTAATACAACTATGACTTTCATTTTAGCAATGTTGTTATTTACCAGATAAAAGACTCATGGCCAGAGAAAAAGATAAGATTTACAGTAAAGACAAGATTCACATTAAGGAAAAACCTCTAAAGGTTTACAGTGTATTTTCAAATATATGTAGGCTTTGGAGAGAAAAAATAAAATAGTTTTAAAAAAGACAGAGAGGAGCTAGGTGTGGTGGCACATGCCTTTAATTCAACGCCTTGGAGACAGAGAGCAAGCTCTCTGTGATTGCAAAAAGTAAACCTGGTATGCAGAGTGAATTCAGGTTAGGTGAAGATACCTGAGAAACCCTGTCTCAAAAAATGAAAAAATAAAAAAAAGTAAAAGAAACAAGAGTATTAAAAAAGCTACATAAAGATGGAAGCACAGAAGAGAATCTGGATGCTGTGGTATTATATTGTCTTTGTATCATTTGACTACAGGAGAAATAACAACTGTTAAATGCTGCTGGATCAATCGGATTTATATATTTTAAAAATGCTTTGACTTCAAAATTTAAGTCTAAGGACAAGTTACTGGGGAAAAGGATTTCTATTTTTGTTTCCATAGAAAATGAAAAGCTGTGGATTCCTTCCAGACTAATGGTTTGATCAGGCCAGACCCCCTGAAACAGAGTACCAGGTGATCCTACATTCAAGTTGGGGCATAGCAGCCCTTGCAGACTACAGCCAGGATATCTGCCTCTTCTTAGGATCCCCATATGGCGCCCCTATCAGCAGGAAACGGTTGGAAAGAGCGATGTCAAGTCCCAAATATTATTTATAAATGTTTTCATTTAAATGGGGTTAGTTATAAATAGTTAATGACCACAGCTTAATCTTTTTAAAGTAAAAAGGGGGGATTATGGTATAGATATGAATAATTTGTTTTGGAATGGATTTTTCATTTTATTGATACAAATCTAAGGTCAATTTATGATATGTGTGACATCTCTCCTCTTGTTTAGGTATTGTGTTTATATAGCTCATTAAAAATAATATATAATGTAGTACAGTTTATAGATAATTACCTATAATAGTCAAAACTTAGGGTTAAGTTAGTTAGGTTTTCGAGTTGTATTATTTGAGATAAGAAATAGACATTCTTCAAACCTTTCAAAGACCTACAGGAATATGACATTTAAAATGGTTTAGGGTTTTCTTGATAGTGAGACATAACTGCTCCCGGCAATACCATCTGCGTCAGGGAAGATGGACATTAAAAGAAACACGTTATGGAGTTTGCTTTCAATATGGCAAGACTAGTCATTTGGGCAAGATACTGCTCTTGTGTGGACTGTTGACTTCCATGATGTATAAACTGGACTTTGGGACCCACAGAAAAGTGACTGCTGATTCAAGATGGATATTGCTACAGGGGTTCCTGCTTCATGGAAGAGTCTGTCAGACATTCTGCAGGACACAGAGAAAAGTGGCTGACAAACTGCCAATAAAGAAGGCAGTTTAAACTTTCCTGCTTTGCTGAAGAGTCTGCTGAGACACTATGGCCTATAGGCTAAAAATGGAACATTACAGAAGAACTTCAGGTTACTGACCAGGCTAGTAGTTGTTTCTGTCATTTTTAGGTTTATATATTATCTTTCTGTGGTCTTTGAAGGAGCTGAAGACAGATAGTTATGGTTATAGTTTTCCTTAGTTAGGATTAAGGAATAAGTTACATATAGGATGTTAGACTCACGAAGAAGAATAGATGATGGGAATATTTTCTTTAAATCTTGCTAAATGTTAATGGATAAATATTGCTAACACTGATTTACTTATTTGATAACTGTTGTGTGATATATTTTGCTATGCTAGAGTTAAAACCCTTCCTTTTATTTAGACAGAAAAGAGGAGATTATGGGAGATGTCATTCTGTTAATATGTTTCTCTTACTGGTTAATGAATAAAGCACTGTTGACCAATAGGAAAGCAAGATAGGCGGGACTAGGAGACAAGGAGGATTCGAGGAAGGAGTAGGGGGGAGTCAGCATGGAGAGTCTGGAGAGAACAGAGGTCCGGGCCCTCTCTCTGGTAAGATGAGACCACGTGGAAATACTTAGATTAATAGAAGCAGATTTAATCATTAGGAACAGAGCTAGCCGACGCAGAAACAAGTAACTGACCATAGCGTTGTATCAAATACAGCATCTCTGTGCATTATTTTGGGCTGGCACGGCAGTGGGGGACCAGGCCGGCAGGAAAAAACCTTACTCCTAGCCAATAGAGCTCTAGTCATCGGACAACAGTTTTATAACTAATATAGCATCTGTGTGTTCATTTGGGGCTGATGCAGAAGTAAGGACCAGGCTGTAGGAAGAACCATTAACAACCACATGTCCTTCCAGCTTCATGCCTCTACTTTTCTCCTCCTCCTTTTCTCAAGATTTAATTTTATTTTGTTTTTATGTGGCGTGTGCAGGTACCTGCAGAGGGCAGCAGAGGGCGTCAGATTTCATGAAACTGCAGTTATAGGTGGTTGTTAGCTTTGCAAATATTGATGTCTGGATGTGACTCGGGTCCCCTAGAAGAACAACAAGTACCCTTTGCCACTGTCATCCACTGAAACATAGGCAATGTACCATGGGCCAAATCACAGAAGAAAGATGGCTTTCCTCATCAGCAACCATTGCCTGCCCAAGCTCATCAATTATGGCTTGGAAAATTGAAAAAATAATTATATGTGTATGTGAGTTTGTACACATTAGTGTAGCAGGTGAGAGCAGACTACAGAAGAGGGCATCACATTCCCTGGAGCTGGAGTTACAGGCAGTTATTGAGAGCAGTCCAATGTGGATGTTGGGAACTGAACTGACATCTTTTGGAAGAGCAGCAAGTGCTTTTAACTGCTGAGCAATCGCTCCCCCTTCCCCCAGCAGAAGAGGTATTTTCCATGTTTTGGAGGGTATAAAGACCCAGTAGGTACATGTGTCTGGGGGAGGACACAATAAAGATGCCACCTAAATGGTCACTCTAATAGGAGGGAAGATTTTGTGCAAGCTGTTAGCTAGAAGAGAACACCAGAGGTATCTGAAGAGCCCAGGGTAGGGAGAAAAAGAAACAGACTGGACATGGCCAGGGCTAGAGGGAGGTGGGAATGGCAAAATTTAGTGGTGAAAGCAATAGATAGAGGGGACAGACCTTGGTGTTATATAGAGAATAATTGACTATATAGAAGAAGGAAGCCTGTGAAGATGAAAAGGGCCAGGGTGCTAGTATGGGATTTGAGATGTGTAATAGGTATTTGTGAATAGGGGCTGTAGGAGCCTGGAGGACAGCATGGGCTTTGATGCGCAAGCACAGGTATATGTCAATGGGAGTGCCATCTCTCCCGTCTGCCAGGTAAGGCGACGACTCCTTTGGAAGACTGGAACTGTCTCAGGAGTTCCTGAGGAATGCTGGCTTCTATCTAGCACCAGAATCCTTGGCCCAGCTTGAGTTGGGTCAAAGGGGTAATTATCTGGACATATCCCAAGTCCTTTGGAGTTTGGGGAATTGGATTGTCATTTGAACCTGACGTATGAAGTCAGACATGAAGTCTGAACCAACATTTCCCCTGTGACTGCAAAGAATTTTGTGGGAGTCTAGGACATAGGTCGTGTTCCTGCGCTCGGACAGATGGCCGACCTACAGCTGGTGAAGGAGATAAGTGATGAGTTCAGGAGCTTGTGTGCAAGTCATCCCACTGGGGAGATGTCCCTGTCTTGGTTCCCATTTAGGAAAGCTGGGGCTTGTAGAGTCTGGAGGAGGGGATTCTTCCACCCTCATCACATCCTGTGCCTTTGTTCCAGGCATCTAGCTTCCCTGTGGCCACACAACTCAGGACCGGGCTATTGGGCCATGTCTCCAGCCCTACACCTCTTTTTGTCTTGGTGAGTCCTAAGGGTTGACCTGGGAAGTACTTTGAAACAGTCTCTGCGTGCAAAGGATCGAAAAATGTCTTGTCAGTCAGACAAGAATGGGAGTCTGTGAGGTTCCATTTGTTGGAAGAGAAACAGAGAAGAGATGATACAATTGGTTTCATTGTTTTTGGTTTGCTTTGCTTGGCCAGGGCGGACTTGAACAGGTGTTCTGGGGTTGGCCACACTCCGCCCTCTATACCAGGAACACCAGGGGCGGCTTTCTTTCCTCTCCTTCTCTCTCTCCACTTAAAACACTAATCATTTACTTATGTTTGTTCAGGTGTGTGTGTGTGTGTGTGTGTACATAGACACACGTGACTCTACACCATGGAGATCAGAGGGCATCTTATTTCTTGCACATGTTAGTCTTGGGAACCAAACCAAGGGAGTCAATTTTTGTGGCAAGCATTCTGACTTATGGAATCACTCACTGGCCCTCCTTTCCTCCCTCCTCTACATATCTTTCTTCATCTTGCCTTTTAAACATTTGCAACACCTTGTCTTCTTTCTTCCTTTGCGTCTCCCTCCTTCTCCTCCCTTCTTTCTCTTTCCCCTTTCCCTCTTCATCTCGCCCATTTCCCAGGTGGGTTTGATAGCATTTGGATGAGTTCTCAAACCTAGTCTGCCTGTATGTACTTTGATGGCAGAGCACATGAGAATCTTTGCCAAATGATCTCAGCGGAGCAGGTGTTCCTCTTGTCCCCTCTTCACTAGGCTGGTACTCTCGCCGTTGTTTCCTTATTTTATCAGAAGAATTCCATGGCCTAAAGAGGAAGAGCAGGCAGGGGACTGTTCACTACTGGGGATAAGAGGCATCCTCTGAATACAAGCAACCTGCCACTCACTCTTTAGCACACGCATGTAACACTTATTATAGGTTAGACATTAATTAGTCTGTGGCTCCTCCCCTCTTTGTTTTAAAACATTTATAACTCATTTACTGCCCCCATAGCTGAATGAGGCAGGGACCGTATTAGCCGCTATAGGTAAATTAATGAAAACCTGGAGGGTTAAGTACCTTAGCGCGTAGCAGGGATTCAAATAGAAACCAGGGAGTTTTGCCGCTATCTCTACAGCTATTTTTCCAGCATGGAAGAGTAATTGGATTGTTTGTTCTGTTTGTAAAAATAATTTTTATGTGTTACAAAATTTAAATATCATTCACGCGGCTCTGTTTCTGGGCTGTTCTCTACCCCACGGTGGGTCCTTTTCCTTCCCACTCATGCCACAATCTTACTCCGATTTAGTTTATCTAGAATCTCCACACTTTAAAAATGCTTATCTTCTTCCTTTTTTGTGGTGGGAGGAGGGACATGTATGGGTTTTTTCTCACTGTCATAAAAGGTAAATATACTTATAGTGGAGAGAAACGATGCTTTGATAATTGCCTGCGCATGGAACAACTAGCTCAAGCTAATTAACATGCATTTCATTTTTTGTTTATTTTTTGTTTTTTGCACCCAACCCAGTTTCCCTCCCTCTTCCTCCCCCAGTTCCCCCCCTCCCCCACCCACTCCTCCTCCCTGTTCCTCTTCAGATGTGGGTGGATGGCCATGGATATCAGCCAGCCATGGTATATCAAGTTCACAGTGAGAGTGGGCACCTCCCTCTCTCCTATTAAGGCTGGATAAGCAATCTGGTAGGGGAAAAAGGTCCCCAAAACAGGCTACAGAGTCAGAGAGAGAGAGAGAGAGCACCCCTGATCTCACTGTTAGGATTCTCACAAGAGGACCGCATATATTCTAATTTTTAAAATGGCGAGAACATTAAAAAGTTTCCAGAATAAAATATTATGTGTAGTCATCTCTCAGCACTAAAATACCTGTTACAGAGTTCGCCAAGGCCTCTTGGCTCTTCTCACCCTGCCATCTACCCTCCTCTTCAGCTTATTGCTCCCCCTCTGCAGCTTCGCATCCCTCTATAATCCTCTGTTTCATCCCCGCTCTCTTGGTGTTCTCTTGACTCCCCCTCTTCCATGCCCTCTCTCTTGGTCCACCTCTTTTACCCCCACTTTGCCCATGGCCCAGTTCATTTGGTCTACTACTTACCACTCCTGCTCCGGATGCTTCCATATGGCTTGGGCTTCACATCTACAATAAAAGCCTTCCTCTCAACCATAAGATATGTTGTTATTAACAACGAACAAGCCCACACAGAGGATGTGGCAGACAAACAAGACTTGACAGATTTAAGCCGCACAGAGTCCCACCCCTAGCCAAAAGGCTATTTACAATTGAAACACACCGACAAAGGGAAATCCAGTTTTTCTCCAGTGGAGTGTTACTGGGTATATCACACTCCATACACACTCCATACTCCAGGACAGGTCAATGCTCTTGAGTGGTTGGCCAACACCAAATAAACTTTTTTAATTTTTGTTTTGGCATTATTTTTGTCTAATTGCTTTTTGTTTGTTTGTTTTGACTTTTTTTTGGAAGAAAAGAAAGAACATGAAGTTGAGTAGATAGGGAGGTGAGGAGTATTTTGGAGGAGCTGGGGGAGGGCAAACATGATAAAAATATCCTGTATGAAAAGAATTATTCTAATAAAAAACAAACCATTTAAAATTTTTTTATAAAAAGTTACACCCCCCACTGAAATACTTAAAGACCCAAAGACTATTCAACTCAATGGTTAATTTCTCTCTCTCTCTCTCTCTCTCTCTCTCTCTCTCTCTCTCTGTGTGTGTGTGTTTGGGGGGTTGCAGCTTTTTATAAGTAGACATTCAGAGCAGAAGCTGTGGAACTTCACAGTATATTTTATACTTTCACTATCAAATCTATTTTTATGCTCTTGTCTTAGGTTAGGGTTTCATTGTTGTGAAGCGACACCATAACCATGGAAAGCCCTATAAATGAAAACATTTAATTGGGGCAGCCCACACTTCAGAGGTTTAACCCATTATCGTCACGGCTGGAAGCATAGTGGTGTGCAGGCAGACATGGTGCTGGAGAAGGAGCTACGAGTTCTACACTGGATCCTCAGGCAGTGGAGAGAGAATACCAAACTGGTTGTGGTTTGAGCATCTGAGATCCCACAGCCCACTACAGCGATGCACTTCCTCCAACAAGGCCACACCTACTCCAACAAGGCCACACATATGTTTATATATATGTATATATATATGTATATGTATGTTTACACATCAACATATATTACTGACTTAAGGTCACATACGAGGGAAGAGATGCAATTTTTTTTCTTGCTAAGATTGTATATGCCTTGCATTCTAAGTCATCCATTAAAAATCATTAGCGACGTTTAGTTCCTTGACGATATGGTACAGGCAGAATTTCTTTCGTCTTCCATGACATTCTTTCCACCCCCAAAGAAATTAGACACGTATTAAGTGTAGGCGGAAATTTCTGTCCTGCCCCATCCTGCAGTTGTTTAGTCCCAAGGAAACTCGAAGAGACTTACATTAATTATAAACTGTTTGGTCGATGGCTCAGGCTTCTTACTGGCTAGCTCTCTTTGGATTATTAACCCATTTCTATTAATCTATGCGTCTCCACTTGGTCTTGACTTATTGGTGATGTCTGGCTCTCCCTGACTCACCTACTACTACCTTTCTATGTCCTGTTTGGATTTGCTGCCTGGCTAAATCCTGCCTGTCTATTGGCCTACACAACTTTGCTCATCAACCAATAAGAGAAACGTATATTCATAGCACACAGAGGGACATCCCCCATCAATTAAGCAGGCCCACCTCCCCATGGTGGTATTCCCTATCATCCCACATGAGCACTGGCCTGTTTTCTGCATCCTGAAACTATGGCTTTGCCTTTTTTTGGACATTTCACATGACACCATGCAGTATTTCCTCAGCTTTCAAAAAAAAAAAAAAAAAAAAATGAGTTATTTGAGAATTTTGTGTGATATATTTAGGTCACATCCAGTTCCCCATAATCCACTACTTTTCACTTTTTTCACAACTTTGTGTGTGTGTGTGTGTGTGTGTGTGTTTAAATTTTAAACCTGTCAAGTAATTTGCGCTGCCCCTATATTCTTGGGTGTGATCTTCCACTGGATGATGGCCAAGTCACAGCAGGGGAACACCCTTAAAGAAATGAACTCTCTCCTCTAGTAGCTATCACAAACTAGTAGCTCCCTGTTGGGACTTCACACTCACCATCCCTCTCCGGGCTTGGATTTATTTGGTTTTGAGAGTTGGCCTTTTCCATTTGAATGATGTGCAGCAGTGTCTCCTGAAATAAGTAAAACAATTATGGTCTGGGTATGTAGGTCAGTTGAGTGACTTGCCTAGCATCGGTGAAGCCCTGGGTTCTGTCCCCAGTATCACATAAAACCAGGTGTGGTGATGTGTGTATGCGTGCAATCCCAACACTCACCAGGTGGAGGCGGTGGAATTGTAAATTCCAGGTCAACTCCGTTCCGGAGCAACTCTGAGGTCGGCCTGGGTTGCATAAATCAATGCAAATGAAGATAATTAAAACCAACACAAATGTAATATAATTGTTACGCAAACTAAGTGTGTGTGTAGGTGGTCGCTCAAGGGAGTCTCTAGCCTCTGGTTCTTTCCCCGGGGCTGTGTGTACTGCAAGTGATCCTAGCTCGGAGTGGTGAGTACATCTCTCTAGTATCCCCAAGCCTCCTGAGGGTTCAGCTAGGGAGAAATCGGAGGACGTGTCAGGACTCCCAAAGGGACCGGTTTTCATTGGAGCTAACCTAGGGGCTGTGATTCCCTCCCAAGGCCCATTCCCTAAGCCTTCACTCAGGGCTCAGCCCAGTTCCCTGGTGCCCTTGGAGCAGCCAGTCACTCTTCGGTGCCAGGGGCCTCCGGCCGGTGGATCTATATCGCCTGGAGAAACTCAATCCGAGGAGTATGAGATCAGATTTCCTCTTCATCCCGACCATGAAAACAAGTATGCTGGGCGCTGCCGCTGTTCCTATCAGATGGGGAGCCACTGGTCTCCTGCAGCGACCAGCTGGAGTTAATCGCCACAGGTAGCTTGGCGGCGGGGGGGGGGAGGATAGAGTGTTGTTGGTCTTGGCCGGGCTGCCTGGATTCCCTGGTGCTAGAGTTGGAATGGGACAGTGGTCTTGCTTACTAAATATAGGGTGATGTCTCCAGGGCAGTCACTAATCGAAAGGCAAATAACATTTTCATGCGATTCCCAAAATTTTTTTTTCTTGGAGAATTTCATGCTTGCAAACAACGAAATATAATCCTATCCACTGCCTGTCTCCAACCTCCAACTCTGCGCCATTTCTCCCTAACGCATCCCTTCCCAACTCATATTTTCCTCTTACAATAAAACTAAGTCTGCTCAGAGCTGCCCGTCTGTGCAACGGAATGGGACTATCTCTGGAAAAGAATTTCCTTCCTTAACACTGTCTTTTGCTAACAACTCTCCTCTCCAATATTAAACTGGCTTGATCTTGTATAGGTAAACCTATCTGCTGTGAGATCATGTTTGCAGAGCAGTGTCATGCTCTGAAGACGGCATTTTGTAAACCTTCCTCCATGCTTTTATTATTATTTTTTTCTGCTCCCCTTTTCCTCTCTGTTTCTTGAGCCTTGGTGGCTGCTAAGGAGGCTGTAGGCCCTGAGTTAGATGGTTGTGTTTCTAAGAGTCTTAAGTAAGCCCAGGAGATGACCTATGGATCCATCTCCCCAGTGTGGTTCCTGTCTTTAACACGGTTTTCTTTCTTTCCAGGTGTTTACGATAAACAGCCCCTCCCTCTCAGCTCATCCAAGTTCAGTGGTTCCTCCCGGTGGGGACGTGACCCTGAAGTGCCGGACCCGAAATGGTTTTGATCAATTTGTTCTATACAAAGAAGGGGATACCGAGTCTCATAGAAGCCTGAGAGGTGGTACCGAGCTGATACTGAGCCTTATAAGAATCCTGAGAGATGGTCCGGGCTGATTTCCCCATCTCCACAGTGGCTGCCACTCCCAGTGGGATCTACAGGTGTTACAGTTTTTCCAGCTCATCTCCGTACCTATGGTCAGCTCCAAGTGACTCCCTGGTGCTTGTGGTTACAGATAAGTGGGTCCCATACAACTTTGGAGGGGTATGAGTGTCCTACAGCCCTCCTGTAACAAATCACCGCAGACTCTTGCTGCCTCACTGTAACACAAACCTATTACCTATTACATTGTGAAGGTCTCAAGTCTGAGAGTCTCACCTTTATAAGACAAAGCTGTCAATTGTGCTATTCCCACATCGCTAAAGCGCCAGAGAAGCGCAGATTGAAAAAAAAATATTCGAGATTCCCAACTCACTCCAGTCACAAGGGTGGTCATGAATAAAAACAAGCAAACAAAATAACAAATACTTGATAATGTGAACAAAAGTGGACCATTATCAAGCTAGCCCTAAGGAATGTAAAAAAAAACGGTCCAACCACTATGGAAATCCAATATAGGCCTTTAGCAAACTAAAAAAATATATAACTCAGCTCTGTGTATCATAGAGACACTTGCTTCCCCATCACTTAATTGCAACAGTGTTTTCAACAGTGAAGATATATAATCCCAACCTACATGTCCATCAACAGAGGATCGATAAAAACTCAGAGTTCTTAAAAGGGAACGTTTTTTAAAGCCATAAAGTCAAATATTGCATCTCCTCTCATTTGTGGGTCATAGATTTTACTCTAGATACATAAACTCTCATATGGCACATAACAGCAAGCTGAAGCAAAACTATCTAGGGCAGCAGTTCTCAACCATTGGGTCATGATCCCTTTGGCGCCCTGAATGACCCTTTCACAAGGGTCACCTGAAACCATCATAAAACACAGACACTTGCACTGCAATTCATGGCAGTAGTGAAATTACAGTCATGAGGTAGCAGTGAAAATAACTTTATGGTTGGGGGTCGCCACAAAAAGAACCACAGCATCAGGAGCCACTAGTCTAGGGGAAGCAAGGGGACGAGTAGAAGGGATGAGACATTGGAGGGAAGAAGGCATGGAAGCTGTTCAAATATACATATTATCTGTACATTATATATATAAACACACATGTATACGAATATACACGTTTTTCAATATATATACACACACATACACACTACAAGGTCTTACATAATTTAGCTGATAAAATAAAAAAACCAACAAGACAACAACAAAAGTTACAAAGGCCCGTGGTATTTAAAAAAAACAAATGAAATAAAACAAAATGCATGTTGGCGACATTTTAGCAACAAAATATCTTTTTTTGTTTGTATATATATATATATATATATATATATATATATATATATTGGGCACGTTCTGGGTCTATCAGCTTTAAGTTGATTTGGACCAACAGGCCATTCTTCAGTGGCAAAGTCCTAGAGAGAGGACCAGATGATAGAGAGGATTGAAGATAGAGAAGATAGAAAGTCTGGGATTGGGAATCTGCGCATGCTGTAGCCTATGTTAAGCAAAGTCACTAAGAAGTACATCTTACATACTGTTTTCAGTTGAGCAAAATTAAAAGTCAGCAGAGATTTTTTTCATGCAATGAGAGGAAGTCAGCAGTGGCTAATCAAGTGGTGCTGCACAAAGGGAGCATGCTATCTCAGCAGTATTTAGAGTGACCACACAGTTCCCTGATACTGAAACCTTGACCCTTATGAGGGCCCTGTCCCACTAGTTCTGAGCAAGGTCCCTGGACTCAGGTCCCTTTGTCCTTTCATCAGGGCCTCCGAGAAAGCCCCAGACCCATACTCATTGTTGCCAGGCAACTAAGGTTGCCTGGAAAAAAAAACCTCAAGGAGGAAGGATTTGTTTTTGTTTACAGTTTCACAGGCTTGGATTCATGGTGGTCTGCTTCTGTGTTCCTGGGATCCAGTAAGGCAGAAGAACTTCAAGGAAGAAAACATGTAGATGAGCAGATCATTGAACATATGGCAGCCACGGGAGTGAATGATCAAAGGAAGGGACTCTCCAAAGGCAGGCCCTCATTGATGCACTTCCTACAATCCATACTGCACCCTCCATGCTCCTCCCACCACCCAATAGAATGTTCAGAATTTTAAATCCACAGTGGGTTAATCCACCGATACGGTCGGATGCTTTTTGGTGTAATAGTTTCTGGAAGTGTTCTCATAGACACACCTAAATTTATGTTTCTAGTTTCTTAGGCATCTCTTAATCCAGATAAGTTGACTGTCAAGAGGTATCACACACTTATTGTAAAAATAGAATAGTATAGGTACCTCGACAGTAAAAAGGCTTTTCCTCTTTGATTTTTCCAAGCCACAACTAATTATTAGATTTTATTCTTTAGCAGTGTTGTCTATGACTCTATGGAAACAACACAGCCTGAATGAAAATGATTAGTTCCAGAAAACGAGATATAAACATATCAAAGACTATGAGACAGATGCCATGTTTCTAGACATGACACGGAAGATGGACCCATGAAATCTCAATAATATGGTTGCCTAAAAACAAGACATGCATAATGGTAGCCCTGATTGACAATGACAGCTGTGTCCAAATCTCCATGAGGCCCCACCTCTTGATGAAGAGCTATAGGTGAATTTATGGCTGCTCAGAGAGGGAGAATTTGTCTTCCCTGGAGACGAAGCCACCTGAGATGCTATTCAGTACAAGGACAGCCTGAAATACATGTGCATATAGGCAACATTAAATGCATTCATGGTTATGTGTTACACACACACACACACAAACACACACATACACACAAATATGAAAAAGTGGTCATGAATTTGACGTGGAGTAGGGGTGAGTTGGAGAGGAAAAGTGTGGGGTGGTAGAAATGGTGTAAACAGAGAACTTATATATGAAATTTTCAAAAAATTATTTTGTGTTCATGAATTATTGGGTGTTGTTTGCATTTGCTTTGGTTTTACAGTACCTTATTTTTCTCCTTATTTTAAAATTTTATTTTTTTTCAATTCATGGTCTTATGTATCCCAGGCTGGTTTGAACTTCTTACATAGTGGAGGATAACCGTGAACTTCTGAGTTCTCGGACTCAGGCTTGAGCCACCACGCCTGGTTTTGTGGTGCTGGGGATGCGGCATGGGGCTTTGTGCACACCCAAAAGCTACCCCAACTGGGTTGCATCATCAGTCTTTATTTTTCAACTGTCAGTTTTGATATTTCCATAGAATAGAATATATTTTAAAGAATTGGTATAGATTATAAGTATGATTTAAAATGGTGACCTGAACGTCTCTCTGGTAGAGCACATACTCAGCATGCACAAGGTGCTCAGGTTCACTCCCAAGTACCAAAAACAATGAATGAGTGGGCCAGATGCATGAATAAATGAATTAAAGGAGAAAAGGACTATCATATTCCTGTTCTATTCTAACACTCAGAATACTGCATACTGTTTTCAATAGTTACCTCCCCTCCCATTGCTCACTGCCCCTCACCCGGGATTCCCTGGTGCATTTCCAACACTTGTCTCCACATATAATTCCTGGGGACAAGTGCCAGTCAAGTGACAAATGACAAGTGGGGGTGTAGTCCATGCAAGACAAAGGTAAGGAAGCAGCTTAGAATGTACCAGGAAACTTGCCAAACATGCTTTCCAACCTGTCAGAAATGGAAGCTTCTTCATACTCAGAATTCCCAGTTAACAGACTCACAGGGTACCAACTTCCCTTCTTTCCTGATTTCTCAGGACCCACTGCCACTCCCAGTCAGAGTTGCCAGCTCCCATAATAGGTGAGTTCAGTAGTTCCTGGTGACTGGGGAATGAAGCTCTACCATGAAGGTGCCCCTCAAATGTAGTCCCCCCATCCTCAAGAGGTATATACGCACAGGCTTTTAACAATATTTGACTTTATTTAATTAACACTTTTCATTTATTTTATATATCGACCACATTTTCCCTCCCTCCTCTCCCTCTTTCTCCTCCTCTACTCCCCTCCATGCCCTCTTCCTCTATCTTCATTCACAGAGGGCCAGGCCTCCCCCATTGGCAGACAAAGCATGGCACATCAAGTTAAAATAGACTGAGCTCCTCCCCCCTGAATAAAGGTTGGGCAAGATAATTCAGCCTGGGGAACAGGTGCCCAAAACTGGCTAATCGACAGAGACGGGCTGTGATCCTACTTCTAGGGAGCCTTACAAACAGACCAAACTACACAACTGTTATAGTCCCCCTTAAGAAAGGGAGGAGGGATTGTACAAGCCAGGGGGTCAAGGTCATGATGGAGGAACCTACAGAGACAGCTGACCTGAGCTCATGGGCTCTGGACCATCAGGGAGCCTGCATGGGGCCAACCTAGGCCTTCTGCATACTCACAGGCTTGATGGGTTCAGGAAACATTTTGGTAAAAATAATAGGCAGTCTTAGGCAAAGAACAATGGACTTAGAACAGAAGAAACCTCCTGAAGAAGAGGCTAATAGCTGGTTCTCTTATGATACCAATTTAAAACTGACATACAATTCACATACCATGTGTCCACTAAGATGGTTATAACTTATACAAACACCAACCAACCAACCAACCCAACCAACCAACCAACCAACCAACCAACCAACCAACCAACCAACCAACCAGTCAAGTGTTGGAAAGATTACTGGGGAGGGGGTTGTCAAATAAAACATATGACTTTAAAACTAGACTTGTAGTCTTTCAGAAGTTGAACAGAATTATCCCATGACTTACTAATTCTGAAATTCTTGGAGCTGGTACTAATAAAAATTGAAGGCTTAAAAGAAAATTGAAAACTTACTGTCTTAGTTACTTTTTTTCGTTGCCATGATAAGACACTATGACCAAGGTAACCTATAGAAGAAAGAGTTTACTCAGCCTTAAAGTTCCAGAGGGTGAGTCTGAGGCCATCATGGTAGGGAAGTATGGCACCAGAAGGCAGGCATGGCTCTGTAGCTGTAACCGAGCATTTGCATTTTGATCTACAAGCATGTGGCGCAGAGAGAGAGAGAGAGAGAGAGAGAGAGAGAGAGAGAGAGAGAGAGAGAGAGAGAGAGAGAGAGAGAGGTGACTGGTGTGGGCTTTTGGAAACCTCAAAGCCTACCCCCCGAGTTGATAAACCTCCTCTAATGAGGCCACACCAGCTAAACTTTCCCCAAAGTTTCATCAGCTGGGCAAAGACATTCAGATCGATGAGCCCATGGAAGGGGCACGTTCTCATTCAAGCCGCCACACTTAAGTTTCCACACAGCTCTGCCGCTTGGATGCTTGTGACAGCATTATTCCCCAGCCCCAAAGAGAAAACAACTTACCAGTTGAGAAATGGTTCAATTCTTTGAAGCCACTGGGCACTAAGTTTGGGGCTGCTTGAATTTGGTAATCTCAGCAGTTGGGCAATGTGTGACCGATGAAGGAACTTTAGAGAACTCCAGAAGGGTTCAGGAGGGTGGGAGGCCATTTGGGGATGAACTGCTTTTTATCCTGTGTCGTATAATAGAGTTTCTGTTTGTGACCCTTAGAACTCCTCCAGGGACCTTCCAACTTACTTTCAACCAAGATACCTACAACTGGTAAGTAGGCATTTAAGCTCAATAGAAAAGAGGCATGAGGGGTGACATCCCCAGCCCTATACTGTTCTTGCTTCTCCCCCTGCCCAGTACCCTCCCTCACTCCTTGCCCCGCCTCCTCCTGTGGGACCTCTTCCTTTCACAACTAGCCTTCGCCTGCTTTCAGTCAGGGGAGGTGTTGGGCGAAACATACTCCCGCCTGTCCACACCTTTATCCTCCCTCCTTCCCAACTTTCCCTTTGGTTGTATTTTTCCAGACAGGTTCTTGCTTGAAGCCCAGATTGGCCTCAGCCCCTGATCCCCAGCCTCATCTTCTTCACAGGCATGTGCCATCAAACTCAGATCCAGTCACTTTCTTGATGTATTTCATATTAAGTTGTAGGATCAAAAAAAAAAAAAAAAAAAAAAAAAAAAAAAAGTGATGAGGATGGGTTTCTGTTTCCTATCAGCAGAGTCTATAGACACTTTCTCCAGTCAGAATTTCATGTAGATCGGCTAGCCCCAGTCCTACTATACGGGAGCTGATGACCTTGGACTTCTGTTCTTGCTTCTTACTGGGATTAAGGCATGTGCCATCATACTCTGTTTATGTAGTGCTGGGCATCAAACTCAACACTGATACATGCGAGGCAAAGTGCTTAACTAGCCAAGCTATCTTTCTGACCCCATTTATGTTTTTATTTATTTTTTTTTGTGGCAGGGTCCCACTCATGTAATCCTAGCTGGATTCAAAGTTGCTATGTGGACCAGGGGTGGCCCCAGATTCACAAACGTCCATTGGCCTCTGCTTCTCAAGTGCTGGGATTAAAGATGGATACTACCACACCATACTCACATTTATAGTTCATATATACATTAGATATATGTACACACACACACAAGATGATTTTATACAATATTTCATTTTTATTTAAAATCTGTATATACAGTAGGTTTTATAAAATTAATTTTTATTTAAATTAAACACAATCTTATTTTACATATCAATCACACTTCTTTCTCCCTCCCGGTTCTCCCATTTCCCCCACATCCCACCACCCAGTCGTTCCTCGGGGAGGGTGAGACTTCCCATGGGGAATTATTAAAGTCTCACTCGGGTAGGTGTTGTTCATACTATTTCCCCCCCCTAGTTACTCCCAAATCACCAGATTAATCCTATAGGATGGCGTGGATTTTTTTTTCATTGTGACATTGTGTCAGTGCTTATAAATATCAAATGTTGTGTTTCACATTTGCATTTCCAGATTATCAAGGCTTAATCTGTACTATTGCATTATAATATCAATTCCAGATGATAGATGATAAAATCAACTCACAGCTGTTGAGAGACTTCCCAGAGGTCCTTTGTAACAAGTGACGTACAGGAAAGTCAGATCTGGGCAGCCTGTCTCTGTGGTTTGTGTCCTTGTTAAATGTCATGCGCTTCTGCCCCACAAGCAGATGAGAATGCACGCTTGTCTCCATTTGTTGACACTTGGCCCTTGTTTCATTCTTAGAGAAGGCTATGAACACCACTGCCTCTCTAGAGGGGGGGGTCAAGTCCTCCAATTGGTAAGTGGTCCTATTCTTTTCCTTTATACCCCATCTCTTCATTCAGAGCAGACTCTTTTCCCTGTACATGGAAGATATAGTTCTGTTATCTTGGGACCTGGTGCATAAAACATCAAGAGGACTAGAATGTTAGCATACAGAATTAAGAAGTGTTCAAGAAGATTAAATGGGAAGGTTGAAAATTTCCCAATAGTCAAATAAGGACATTTCCTCTCTCCACCACTCTCTTACAGTTATGTTCTCTCATAACCCAGCAATATAATAGGAATTGCTTGTATCCGAGGAGGGATTGTACTGGGATTCTAGGAAAGGATCTATGAGAGCATTGCTGGATAGAGAGTTGGGTTTACTCAGTTCTGACCCTTGGTGAGGATGGAAGGACCCTTTGGGAAGATGATGAATGTCTTATCTGATAATAAAATATCAACCAGGGCCTGGAAATGAGCCTTTTTAGCATTTGTTTTCAACTTTCTTCCTTTGTTTAGGTTTTTCCCACCAGCACTATGCCAGAGGGAATCTGGTTCGAATATGTCTTGGTGCCATGATTATAATATTCCTGGTGGGGCTTCTGGCAGAGGATTGGCATAGTCGGAAGAAACACCTGCCACAAAGGATCAGAGCTGTGCAAAGACCACTTCCACCCCTCCCACGGGCCTAGAAATAACATGGCTTGTAGGATAATGGTTGACCAGATGTCCATCACAATTAGAGCCCCAGACATGGATATACTCAATAATGGGGATTTTTTTATATAAAGAATGTGTTAGAGACTAATATGAGGGCTGAGCCAACAAGGTAGGATGGAGATCCGTATGCCTTCTTGATGTTTGATCAAGCAGTTGAGTCAGTGTCTACTTTGCTGAAAGAACTCCACATGAGATGGAAAAATCTTGGGGAAATCTATCTCTTTTTTTGTTACTTTGCATGTTGTAGATACCATACTACACCTGTGTAATGGCATTTCTTCAATCTTATCTAACATGGGTTCTAGATTGATTTAACACAGCTGACCTGTTCTATCCTTTACATATCCAATGTTCTCTGGGTAGTCTGTGTTCCCTATAGTAGCAGTAGTCAATAGTCAATAGATTTAGCCTTATCCTAACCTCATCTTGAGTCACAGTTGGATAAATATTTTTACTTTTAGACTGGGAAACCGGTTCTCTAGAAAGTAGGTTAGGGAGTTACTTTTCATGAATATATAATAATCTATATGATCAATACAGTCCTTTTCTTTTATTTACAGCAGATATATTTCAAGAATCCAAATGGATGCTGAGAAGTATCATAGTATTTTTTCCTACATATATTATTACATTTTGAGGCCATTAAAATAAGAGGCATCCAACCAGAATCTCTGTGAAAGTTGGTCTGCTAAACAAGGTGGCTGTTATATCCTTGTGAGCATTCAGGCAGTGTATACACATCCAAAAAGGTTGATTCACATCCTGGGATGTGATAGTGTAGATGGCATGAGAGTTTATACTGCTACATACAACTTACATGCTATACTTTGTTCATTTCTGGAATTTTACAATTTAATATTTTCAACCTAAGATTGATCACATGTGATAGAAACCATATGAAGCAAAACCACACATAGCATATATATACACTTGTACTTGAAAAATTTTATTCCACTCACTGCCAATCCCTCCCAATATGGTCAGGAGATCTTGTTCCTTTCTCCTTCTGTGAGGGACCTTGTATGAATCTCTTAGGTTCTTCCTTGTATCCTAGTTTCTCTGGTGGTGTGAACTATAGGCTGGTGACACTTTGCTCTGTGTCTAAAATCCATATATGAGTGAGTACATACCATGTTCTTCTTTTTGTGACTGTGTTATCTCATTCAGGATGGTTTCTTCAAGTTACATCCATTTGCCTGTGAATTTCAAGATTCCATTGTTTTTTTTTCCTACTGAGTAGTATTCCATTGTGTAGATGTGCCACATCTTCTTTATCCATTCTTCAGTTGAGGGGCATCTAGGTTACTTCCAGGTTCTTGCTATTACAAATAATGCTGCTATGAACATAGTTGAACAGATGTCTTTGTTGCATGGATGTGGGTCATTTGGGTATTTGCCTGAGAGTGGAATTGCGGGGTCCTGTGGTAAACTGATTCCCATTTTCCTGAGGAACTGCCACACTGATTTCCAAAATGGAGTGGAGAGGGAGTTAGGTCAAAGGGGAAGGGGAGGAGAGGAGAACATGTGGGACCAGGAAGATTGAGTCGGGGACAAATAGAGGAGAGAAAAAAAAAAAAAAGAGAGAGATACCATAATAGAGGGAGCCATTATAAGTTTGAAGAGAAAACTGACTCTAGAGAATGTCCAGAGACCTACAAGGATGACCCAAACTAACAATCTAAGCAACAGTGGAGAGGCTACCTTAAATGCCCTTCCCTGATAATGAGATTGATAACTAACTTATATGCCATCATAAAGCCCTCATCTAGTAGCTGATGGAAACAGAAGCAGACACCCACAGCTAAACACTGAGCCAAACTCCTGGAATTCAGTTTCGGGAGAGGGGGAGGGAGTGATAAGAAAAAGGTGACAAGACCAGGCCAGAAACCCACAGAGACAGCTGACCTGAACAAGGGGGAGTAATGGACCCCCCCCCCCCAGACTGATAGCTGGGAAACCAGCATTGTACTGACTCAGACTCCCTGAACATGGGTCTCAGCTAGAAGGCCTGTGTAGTCTAAGGGACCCCTGACAGTGGAACCAAGATGTTTCCTTGGTGCATGAAAGGACTCTGGGAGCACATTCCCCATGGAGGGACACTTCTTTGCCTAGAGGCAGGAGGGAGGGCCTAGACCCTACTCTAAATGACTTGACTTGACAGACTTTGATGATCCCTCCTGGAAGGCACCACCTTCCCCCGTGGGAGTGGGTGGGGAATGAGATGGGAGGGGGGTTGGGGGTCATGGGAGGGAGGGAAGGAGAGGGAACTGGGATCAATATGTAGGCAAATAAGAAGAAAAAATAATACTTATATAGAGAAAAAATTATATTCCAACTTCACAAAATCCAAATAACTGTTTATGATAACAAGTTACTACAGATGTTATAATACAATAAAACTCTGAGTAATCTTGAAGGAAACCACCAGTGATATAGGCATTTCGAGATTAACAGTCAAGATGCCAACCCACAACACTAATTCAGCCACTCAGTCTGTGGGCCCCGTCTCCAAAAATAAAAGAATCATCAAAGAAAGTGGGGAGGAGTTGAGAGAGATTGTTATCAGCTCAGGATACCCCAAACCCAAGTTCTCAGCACAGAAAGTTTTATTTGCTCCTCAGGGACAGAGGGCAGGGAATAAGAGACCAAGACGGAGACAAGGGGGGGGAAGGGGGCAAGGGAGCAGGGGGGGGGGGGAGGCATATTTACCCTAGAGGAATAAAGACTGCCTCTGGACAGATAGGACACAGACATGGCTCATACACCAAGGGTGGTTTATAGACCCCACATTAGGACAAAGTGTTTAATTTTTAAAATTAATTAGTTTTTTACATTCCAATCCCAGTTTCCCCTCCCCCCTCTCCTCCTGCTCCCTCCACTCCTCTTTTCTTCTATCTGCTCCTTAGAGAGGGTGCGGCCTCCCCTAGGAAGTCTACTAAGTCTGTCCCATCATCTCTTTGAGGCAGGACCAAGGCACCCATCGACCCCCACACCCCTGTGTCTAGGTTGGGCAAGGTATCTCTCCATATAGGATGGGCTCCAATAAGTCAGTTTGTGCAATTAGTGTTAGATCTTGGACCCACTTCCAGTGGCCTCATACACTGTCCCAGTCACACCATTGTCACCTATATTAAGGGGATCTAGTTCAGTCTTATGCAGGTTCCCCATTTGTCAGACCCGAGTCATTGATCTCTCATTGGCTTGAGCCAGCTGATTCTGTGTGCTTCACCATCATGGTCTTGACTCCTTTGTGAATATTATCGCTCCTCCCTCACTTTGATTGTACGCCAGGAGCTTGGCCCAATTGTTAGTTGTGGATTTCTCCATCTGTTTCTGTTTCCAAGCTTCTCTAGGGTTGTGGATTGTAGGCTGGGTATCTTTGCTTTATGTCTGATATTCATTTATGAGTGAGTACATATTATATTTGTCTTTCTGGTTTTGGGTTACCTCAATCAGAATGTTTTTTTCTCTAGTTCTGTTCACTTCCTGAGAATTTTAGGATATCATTATTTCTTACCACTGTGTAGTATTTCATTGTGTAAATATACCACCTTTTCTTTATCCATTCTAGGTGAGGGGCATCTAGGTTGTTTTCAATATTTGGCTATTGTGAATAATGTTGACATGAATATAGTTGAACAAATGTCCTTGTGGTGTGAGTGTGCCCTCGTTCAGGTATATGCCCAACAGTGCTATTACAGGGTCTTGAGGTAGGTTGATTCCCATTTTTCTGAGAAATCGTCATACTTATTTCCACTACAGCTGTACAAGTCTGCACTCCCACATGCCTTAAATGTCTTATGGGTCACTTTTATACTATGGTACAAGATAGAATTGCATGTTGACATTATACATTTTATTTTAATATATGGTACATGCATGCATACATGCCCATTCGTGTGTGTTGGTGGACTACACTCTTGTGTCTGCATACAGAGGTCAGAGGTTGCCATAGGGATGTCTTTCTCAATCAATTGTTTACTATTCTGCCCCCACCC
Organism: Phodopus roborovskii; assembly: GCF_943737965.1. Classification (NCBI taxonomy): domain Eukaryota; kingdom Metazoa; phylum Chordata; class Mammalia; order Rodentia; family Cricetidae; genus Phodopus; species Phodopus roborovskii. The sequence continues at coordinate 24,957 of NW_026125486.1, forward strand.
TAGTTTATTTTATTGTTTTGTGTACATGTATGTATGTGCACCTCATATGTGCCTGGTGCCTGTGGGAGCTCAGAATTGGGCATTAGATTCCTGGAACTGAAGTTACAGATGATTGTGAGTACCATGTGGGTGCTGAAAACAAAAACCTGAGTTCCGTGCAAGAGCATCAAGTGCCTTTAGCTGTCCGTCCATCCCCCCACTATCTTGCTCTTTGAGTCAGGATTCTCTCACTGATGCCCTGGAGATCAACATTTTGGTTTAAGTGGAAAGTGGCTGGCCAGCAATCTTCCTGGATCTTCCTGACTCCATCCCCAAGTACTAGCGCTATAAACCTGTATGCCATAGGGCTTTTATGTGTGTATTGGAGATTCAAACATTAGGACTAAAGTCCTAATGTTGGCATAGCAAGGGTTTTACACACTACGTTAAATCCCCTACCCCAGCATACTGGGTCTTGTTAGCCTATGCTAGCCTCAAACTTGCTATGTATCTAGGGATGGCTTTGAATTTCTGATCTTCCTACCTCCGTCTTCTACATTTGCTACCATACCCAGGCAGAGCTCCTGGAGGCCATATACTTAAGAGTATGTGGGCAGCACAAACTGTAGTTGATTGTTTAAAAGAAGGGCATAATTTGAGTGTGTAAGGAAGGGCAGATGGACCTGGGAGAAGTTTGGGTGAGAGGGTAGGATGCAACCAAAATATAAGAAATTCTCTAGAAGTAAAGAAAATGAGAACAGTAAGTAAAAACAAAGGAATAAGGTTGAGAGCAACTGAAGACAATAGGCACTGACCTATGGCTTCTGCAACCACACCTCTGTACACATGGACATGTGGGTTTACTTATGCCAGAGCACACCCCTTTCTAGGTAGAAGGCATATACTTCAGGGATAAAACGAGTCGCATGATAAATTCATGACCAAGTGACATGGCACTGTGCATTCTATACTTTAATTCTACTAGCAGCATGATGGATTTACTTGTAGCAGAACCGCCTCTAGCACGTGGGGTACTCTTCACACTGCTATGTTAAGATGCCTCTGATGTCATCTGAGAGGGACTTTCCTTATGTGATCACCATCCTATGTGTCCCACCACTGACCAAAGTGTTACACAGCATGTGATGTTCCATGGTATGAGCGACAGAGGCACACAAGGTCATCCCTAAAGGCATTTAACAAGCCTTGTGGAGGAACTTCCTGGAATCTGGAGTGAGTAACCACAGAACAGGATGGTTTGAGGGTGCATATACTTACCTCCAAGTCCATTGACTTGTTCACATTAAATATGCACCTTTCATTATTTTATTCATTTCCCCTCAGCTCTGCTGAGAAGCAATTATCAAAAAGGTAATATTCATGTTGGATAATGTGGTTGAATATACATATAAACTGAAATGTTACAACCAAATTGCTGAACACACCCATGACCTCGAAGTAGTTTTGTGGTAAGAATATTCCAGGTATATTTTAAGTATCTTTTGAAAATGGAAATTTGATTTCCCATGAAATATATTCTTATCATGGTTTCTCCTCTCCCAACTCCTCCCGGATTCTTCCTACCTCCCAACCTACCCAAATCCATACCCTTCCTTTCTCTCTCTCATTAGAAAAGAAGCCAGCACTTTCAAAATGAAATAAAAGATGAAGATTAATGTAAAATAAAACTGAAACCAGAATAGGAAGAAACAAACAAAGCCAAATAAAATGTATAAGAGACACATAGATGCAGAGACAGGCACATTAGGAACACAGAAATCTCATTAAAAAAACACAAACCAGAAACCATAGTCTATAAGCAAAAGACCTGCAAGTAAAAACAAAACAAACTAAAAGCAAACTAAAACCTACCAAAGTATCTGGAGTTTACTTTGTGTTGACCGTCTACTACTAGACATGGGGCCTGACCTTAAGTGAGGTTTTTATACCCAACGAGACTCTTTTGGCGACAACTAATTTTTTCCATTGTGAGCAGTTAAAATTTTGTGATAAGAACCTTTAAAATACATTTTAACGATCACATTGAAAGAGAAGTTCCATATAGTAATTGTAATTACTACACAATACAATGGGCCCCAGGACGTTCTCACCCTAAATAACTGGAATTTTGTACCCCATAGACCATCAACTTAATGATCTTCTCTAGGCGTACGGGAGGAGGTCCTTCTTTGCCTTTTGACTAGGTTCCTAACTTTGTTCTCTGTCCCTGTCCCTTGTCCTGGAATGCCAAATGCCTTTGCTGCCAAAATACTACAGAAAAACAAAGGTGGCTATGCAAGGGTGTGTGAGTGTGGTACTGGGTACAGCAAAGGGTATCTGTGTGCGCCATGCAGAGGTTCCTGGTTCAGACTTGAGTTGGTGTGAAAATTCACTGAGACTTCCAGGCTGTAAGGACACCCCCATTTCTCCTCTCCTGTGTTAATTGGCGGTTGAAAGGCTGTGGGGAAGAAGGTCAGCTCCCGGTGTTGGCCTCCTGAGGAATCCTTCTGGGGTGGTTGGGTAAATTACACCTGTTACCTAGGCCATGCTTAGTGCTGGCTGCTGTGCCCAGGTGAGTCAAATGCATGCAAGTTAAGTGGAAAGTTACCCTTGCTTAAATGAGTCTCAGTGTTTAAGGAGGCCTGATTTGGAAATGCATTGAATGACAGAGAGGATAACACATGCATCCAGGACACAAACGTAAATCTTATGCAACAGTGACTGGCACATATCATCACAGATTTAATCCTGAGGCTGAACTATAATACCTTAAGATATTACATCACCTCTATAAACAAAGTGTGATTGATGCCATTTGTTAAAGGGGGATGCTTAGCCAGGCATGGTGGATCTTGTCTGTAAGCCCAGTACTCAAGAGGCCGAGTCAGGAGGATTGCGTTGAGGATTCGACTACAGCAAGACCCAAAAATAGGGGGTGAGGAAGGAAACAGGAGAGGTGTCTCTCAGGACAAAACCACGGCGTTTCCAAACTCAACCCACTGCTTAGCCTGACAGCTGGTAGGCTCAGGTATTGCAGTTTTGTTATCTGTGTGCTCCAAATGCCCCAGAGAACAGAAAGATCCCCCTGGCACCACACTCTTGCTATGCTCAACACCACACCTATTTCTGAGTCTCTGAAACACAGAATATTCTGGACCTGGGTTCCAGTGAAGGAAAAGCTGTTGCAAGTCACGGAAGGAGTTGTTGGGGATGTCTCCTCCAAGTCCACTACAACGTTTGCACAGAGAAGTTCTGAGCACTGGGGGATGAGATTTAGGTGGCTGAAGCGCCTGCCCAGCCAGAGTACTGAGCTTGGCAGAGGGTGTCAGGATTGAAACACTTAATAGACCACCACGAAGAGTGAAGAAGTTGCTGCCATTTATTACAGAGTAATGGGCTTATATACTCAAGCCAGGGAATGGGCTAAGCATAGGAGGAAATCATGCACCACCCACACCTTGGGTCAAGGCATGGACACTGCACACCTGAAAGTTAGGAGAACAACTTTGTTTGATCAACCTTGAGAGCATGGGAGTTCTACAGCTGGGTAGGGAGGAAGAGAGCTGTAAGGGACAAATACTTACATTTCCCAATAGTCGGCCAAGTGCTTGCCTAGCATGCACAAAATGCTTGAGTACAGGCACAAGCTTGTAATGTCAGCATGCTAGAGCTAGAGGCAGGGGGGTCAGTTCAAAGACATCCTTAGCTATAGAGCAAGTTGAAGGCCAGGCTTGGCTACATGAGAACCTGCTTCAAAGAATCAAAATTGAGTTCAAACCCCATGTCTAATAAGTTTTTCCTGGAAAGGCATCCAAATAGTCATGTAAGGGGGAGGAGGAAGCCACAGAGACACTCCCCAGAAGAGGTAAATAGTCAATGGACTGTGGCTCATCTCTCCAAAGCCAGCGTCTACGCAGGCTCCCTGCATAGGTGTGGGGGAAACACTCTTATAAGGTTGCCTTCCCAACGGAGCTCCGTGATTGGCCCCCTGGGAATCAGTTCTGTCCCTGAGGAATTTCTATCTAGGAAAGGATAGGCAGAGACTGACCTCTACTCCAGCTGTTGCGGTTCCTAGCCACACCAGTTGTTTGCAATTTTGATTGCAGTTAGACTTGTCCATGCCAGGGTGGGTGTCATTTCACAGTGCTAATGTCCCAAGAGTCTGTTTTATGTGGCTGTCAAACATTAAAGAGTCATGAAAGCCAAAGGGGACTTGAGAGGGGGAAAGACAAGAGATAGTAATGGGAGAAACAAATTACAAGTAATTGTGTTTGCTCTCATAGGAATCTAGATTTATTTGTTTTAACATATGCATCTACAATCTTAGCATGTATGACTCTGTTTTGGTTTTTAGCTTGGCTTGTTGGAATCCATGATGAGTTTTAGGATTTTTTTTTAGCTATAAAGCTGTTGGTCAGTTACTTATCAGCTATCTCTGTTTTAAATATTAACCCATTTCTATTAATCTAAGTATTTCCACGTGGTCTTATCTTACAGGAGAGAGGCCCCAGGTTCTTCTCTCTCCATCCTCCATCTTGAATCTCCTCCCTACTCCTTCTGGAATCCTTATTTGCTACAGGGTTCCTGCTTCATGGAAGAGTCTGCCAGACAGTCTACAGGACACAGAGAAAAATGACTAACAAACTTCCAGGGCAGGTGGACAGTTTAAACTTTCCTGCTTTGCTGAGGAGTCTGCCAGACACACTATGGCCTATAGGCTGAAGATGGAACATTACAGAAGAACTTCAGGTGACTGACCAGGCGAGTTGTCTCTGTCATTTCTAGAGTTTATATATTATCCTTCTGTGGTCTTTGAAGGAGCTGAAGACAGAAAGTTATGGTTATAGTTTTCCTTAGTTAGGATTAAAGATAAGTTACATATAGGGCGTTAGACTCACAAAGAAGAATAGATGATAGAATATTTTCTTTAAATCTTGCTAAATGTTAATGGAAAGACAAGAGTGGTTAAAAGTATAGCTTGGGGTAAATAAGCATTAAAGTACTTAAAGCTTAACAGAGACATCAAGAATCTGTCTACAGTAGAAACTGTAGGCTTCATCTCTCCATGCCCTTTAGAATGCTTTGCTAAACTTGGTGACACTACCCCTTTATTCCTGCAATGACCACTTCCTTCCTCCAGGGGGCAGAATAGAGCTCATATGGCCCCAGGTCCAGGAATTGCCTTCAGTCCCCCCATAGAAATCGCATCCTTTTGTTCCTCTTCAAGAGAGCATTGCAGACTCAGTCTTCTTCTGCATTCCCAACTTGCTGATCTGTTGTTCCCCTCTTTATCCCTCTTCCTACTGAGCCAGTCTTCAGCCAAAAGACATATTAGAGCCGTCAGGACTATGCATGCCAGACCAATCCGAATGAGATTTTGGGTTGTATGATCCCAGAGGGCAGAGCCTGGAGTCAGAAGACAGAGTGGCTGCTGACAGAGGCTACACCCACCCCTCTTTCTCTTTGACATTCCTGCTTTACCCATCACCTTTCCCCAGAGTCTGTGCTTCTCGATGTTCACTTACCCTTCTGTAATCCTGATTCTTTGGTAGGAAGGTTGTCCTCCCAGTAAACTGAGGATAAGGAAAAGACGAAGGGATGAATGAACAGGTGCTGGATTCTTCCTTTGAAACAGTTCTTTTTCCCTATGCCCCATGGCATCCTATGGCTTTCCAACATTGGTTCCCACCCAGAATTCCAAGTCCTAGGGGCTTCATATTGGCAATAGAGCAGACTAGTAAAGAGATGGATGTACTCAAGTGTGTGGATTCACCCATTGTACTAATAGAGATGTCTTCATGGCAGACAGTAACTCTGGGAAGCCTTATGCTCCTCACTCATCCAATATAATTTCCTTCTCACATGAAGACAAATCCACAAACAGCATTTCCTTCACTGTCTGGAGCAAGCTGCCCCCATCCCCATCATCACTTCTGTGATGCTCTGTTTTAAATGTCAATTTGCCATGATGTAGAATTCTCTGAAAAGGGAGTTCCAGTGGGAAATTATTTAGATCAGTTTGGCCTGTGGGCATGTCTGTGTGGGATTGCTTTAATTACTATTTGATGTATGAAGATCCAGTCTATTATGGATGTCGCTGATGGGGGATGCCCTTCTGTATGTATGGTTATCTTATTGGTTGAAGAATAAAACACTGTTTGGCTAATAAAGGCAGGAAGATAGGCGGGACTAGGAGACAAGGAGAATTCTGGGAAAGGTAGGCAGAGAGGTAACTCAAAGAGATGCCGTGTAGCAGAGGAAGGAGTAACAGGTATGGATCCTTCTCTGGTAAGATAAGGTCATGTGGAAATATCTAGATTAATAGAAGTGGGTTATTAGGAAGACCTAGCCATTGGCCAACAGTTTTATAACTAATATAGCATTTGTGTGCTTATTTGGGGCTCAAGGGAAGCCTGGTCTGGTGGGACAAAAATCTCCAGCAACATGTCACCATTCCCTGGGCAGGGGTGTATGAATGTAGAACAGGAGGACACTTGACAAGAGCAGAAATAAGTAGCATGGATGTATTTGTTTTTCTCTGTGCTTGGCTGTGGATGTAATGTAACTAGCTGCCTGAGTTCTTGCCATGACTTCCTCTAAGAGATGACCAAATCAACCTTTTCATTTTCCATTTGCTTTTAGGCAGGGTGTCTTATCACAGCATCAGAAATTTAATTCTCACTGGAGAATTACTGTAATGGAGGCCTGTAGTTGCTCAAGGTGGAATGCTTTACCGTGAATGAGCTTTATCACACTCCTCTTCCCAAGGATTAGGGATTATTGTGGAAGGGGTGTGGTGGAAAGACTTCAAGAGCCAGAGGTGGGGGATGACTGCAGTGAACTAGCTTCTTCTGACCACAACAGGGGATGTGCACATACAAACTCATGAGTATGATGTTACCATTCGTAAGACCTGTACAAGCTCAAGCTAGATCAAATCCCAACCTGGAGAGAGGAGGTATGTGTGAAGCCCCATCCCTGGATGAGGAACCGTTGGCATTTGATGGCTGCTGGTGGAGGAAGAATAGATTCTTTTATGTTTTGTTCCCTTGTAGATTGACCATACTCTTGTGGAAGGTTACACAACCAAGAGATATGGAGAGCACAAATTGTGTTTAATGAGTTTTTTTTTTTTTCTAAAGAAGCCACAAAAATTGTGTGATGGGGGATGTCATTCTGTAAATATGTTTCTCTTATTGGTTAATGAACAAAGCCTTGTTGGCCAATAGGAGAGCAAGATAGGCGGGACTAGGAGACAAGGAAGATTCGGGGATAGGTAGTAGTATTCAATATGTAGGACCAAGAGAACAGAACTCCAGATCCTCTCTCCAGTAAGCAAAGACCATGTAGAAATACTCAGATGGATAGAAATGGGTTAATATTTAAGACAGCACTAGCCAATAAGATGCTAGTAACAGGTCAACAGCTTTATATCTAATACATTGTCTCTGTGTGTTATTTGGGGCTGTCATGGCTCTGGGACCAGGTTGGTGGGAAGACAACCAGAAACAATTGTGTAGTGAGGGTTTGAATATGATCAAAACATTGTATGAAATTCTCAAAGAATTAATACAAATTTGAAAACTGAAGTTAAACTAGCCCACACAGCTGTTTTCACCCCAGTGGCCTCACTACAGTTCCATATCATTCAGTTCACCTTCCTTCCTGAAGCTGTGTTTACATGTCTATGGATCTCTTTCCATCTGTACCTCCAAGTATTTGCCCAGTTGTTGTTGTTGTTTTAATCTCAGATGCTTCCCACTCTGGGAAACCATCTTTCATATTTCTGCCTTCCCTCCTGACCAATTTAATGCATTATCTTTTCCTACATCAATGCTTCCCCTTTATGCTATAGATAAAACATTTATCCTTTTTGACTTGACTGTTGGTTTGTTTTTTATTGCTGGGATATAAGCTTCTCTCTAAAGGTAAGGGTGTTTGGCTGACCGACTCTGCAACAGCTGCTAGAAGGTACTGTGGATTAAAGGAATGTTATGAGTAAATAACACATTTTTAGTGTCATTTGATCTTTCCTATGGTGTGTGTGTGTGTGTGTGTGTGTGTGTGTGTGTGTGCACTCATGCATATAGGTTATATGCATATAGGTATGCATATAGGTCAGAGGTCAACATTGGATGCCTTTTTGCAAATCCTCTCCATCTTAATTTTTGAGACAGAGTCTTTTACTAAACCTTGAAATCATTGATTCAACTGGACTGGCTTGCCATTGAGCACCAGGGTTTCCCTCTCCCTCTCTCTCCCTAGCACCAGGATTACAGGCATAGGTTACCATGCCTGGATTTTATGGGTGCTGTGGTTCTGACTTGGGTCCTCAGTGTAAGTGCTTTACCAGTAGCTAATTGCCCAGCTCCCTTCTGGTGGGTTTGGAAGTGACTCACCAAGAGAAGAAGTAGGGTCTGTGGATACAAGGCCGGTGTTCCCCTCATCTCCTAGAAATAGAAAACAATTTTAAAAAGGATTTTAGGTCTCCTCCTGTATCCTTTATTCCTTCACCTGTCTCTGCCCCTCTGGTATTCCTGAGTGGCTAGTTGGATCTCAAGAAGCGGAGAACTCTTTGCTATCTTTTGAAAATCACTGTCAAGGGTATCCTCTGGAACTGTGCTTAAGATACAGGTGAGAATATCCTTACCTGGGATGAGTAGTGTCACAGGCTCACTGGGGAAAGACCATGCATGGTGGTTGTAAGAGCCAAAACATCTGTATGTCCCTCTGTGGGCTCTGGTCATAGGGCCCATGGGGAACTCTGCTTTCTTGTTCCCATGTCCTTGCTGGACATGGTTGGGTTCTCCCTCCTTGAGAAGAAAGAACTTGCTTGTCCCACCTTCCAGAAGGCAGGAGAAGGTCACATTCTCCCCCAAGGTTACATCAGGCCCTGGATGAACGCTGAGGTTGGGCGTGTCATACATACCTGTGGGAGAAGCAGGGCTGATAAATACAGAACATTGTCACATCCCCAATTCCTCAGTCTTCTTCTCTTCCTCTGTGACCAGACATCACTCTTTGGAATCTGGGCTCCTTATGCGTGCTTGTCACAGATAGATCCATTTTCCTTCACGACTAAGGAATTTGGGCCTAGCTTCTGCATCTCTACCTATGGCTCCGAGCTTGGTCCTCAGGACCCAAACCACTACTGTCACTTAGAAGGCTGAATATGTTTTGTTCCTACCTGGAATATCAGAAACCCAGGGACAGGATAGACTTTTACATTTTAAAAATTAGTATTTATTCTTTCCAAACTACCAAATTCCCAAATATTGTGTATAAATGTTTGTTTTCATTTAATTGGACTTTGTTATATAAAATTAAATAAAAAATACTCTATATGCATAAAAAAATTAGTATTTATTTTTGAGATTATAATATGATCATACCATCTCCCTGTCCCTGCTCTCTCTCCAAAACATCCTTGCTCACTTTCAGATTTGTGGTATACTTTTTAAATTAATTGTTGTTACATATCTGTATATAAATACATATAAACACACACACACACACACACACACACATTCCTAAATACATGAGTACAACCTGTTCAGTCTGTATACTATTACTTGTTTGTATGTTTTCGGAGTGGACCATTGCACACGGGCTAACAGATTGGTGTGCTCTTTGCTGGCTAAGACTTTCTCCTGGTGTCGTCATTCCTTAGGTTGGCTTTAGTGTAGGGTAGAGGCCTCCTGGGCTTTCTCCTGCCCTAAAGATATCTCTTTTCCTTGGAGGAGGGAGCTGGGAAGGTGGCTCAGTTGGTAAAGCCCTGAGTTTGATCCTTGGGTCTGGGTTTGATCTGTAGTATACACACAGAAATCAGGCATGGTGGTGTATGACTGTGATGCCACTGCCAGACAGGCAGGGATAGGGGAGATTTGTTGGTCACCCGACCTAGTGCATGTACGTGGTGAGTTCCAGATCCCAACAAGATAACTCAGGTGAACAGCTCCTGGAAAATGACACCTGAGATTGTCCTCTGGCTTTCACATGCACACACACGCATGCACTCACATGCACAGGCACACACACACACACACACACGCACACACACATGCGCACACATGCACACAAGCACACATGTGCGTGCACACACACATGCACACACACACCCCTCTTCACACATGAACTTGCACATACTTGTTCAGAGTCATTAAACATATGACACTGCTACAAACCATTAGTAGCCTTCACTTCTAGAATGTTTTCTTCTCAAAACCAGAAACCTTTAAACTATTAAATAATGCCCTTTCTGCCTTCCCAAGATCTGGCAACTATCCTTCTACATTTTTTTTTTGTCTCTATGAATTGCACTATTCCAGGTAACTCAATTAAGTGCAATCAGACATTATTTGTCCTTCTGTGACCGGTTAGTCTCCATTTTCTTAACATCCTCAGGGTTACAGCTAAACACTAAGCTGAATTCCTGGGAATCCAGTTGTAGAAGGAGGAGTGATAAGAAAAGGGGGTCAAGACCAGGCTACAGAAACCTACAGAGACAGCTGACCTGAACAAGGAGGGCTCATGAACCCCCAGACTGATAGCTGGGAAACCAGCATTGGATCAACTCAGACCCCCTGAACTTGGGTCTCAGTCAGAAGGCCTGGGCAGTCTAAGGGACCTGTGACAGTGGAGCCAGGATGTATCCCTGGTGCAGGAAAGGACTTTGGGAGCACATTCCCCATGGAGGGATACTCCCTTAGCCTAGAGACAGGAGGGAGGACCTAGTCCCTACTCCAAATGACTTGACAGATTTTGATGATCCCTCCTGGAAGGCATCACCCTACCTGTGGAGTGGGGGGGGGGGAATGGGATATGAGGGTGGTGGTGGGAGGGAGGAAGGAAGAGGGAAATGGGATCGACATGTAAAATAAAAATAAATTAAAAAAAATAAAAATAAAAAATGCCCTTCCGGGATAGTGAGATCAACAACTAACTTATCCACCATCATGGAGCTCTCATCTAGTACCTGTTGGAAACAGAAGCAAACACCCACAACTAAACACTGAGCTGAACTAGAATCCAGATGCAGAGAGGGAGGACAAGACCAGCCTGCAGAAACACACAGAGAGAGCTGACCTGAACAAGGAGGAGCTAACGGCCCCCAGACTGATAGCTAGGAATCCAGCATTGGACTGACTCAGGCACCCCTGAATATGGGTCTCAGCCAGAAGGACTGAGCAGTCTAAGGGACCTCAGACAGTGGAGCCAGGATGTATCCCTGGTGCACTAAAAGGACCTTGTGAACATATCCCCCGTGGAGGGATAACTGCCTTAATCTAGAGACAGGAGAGAAGTCCTAGTCCCTACTTCAAATGACTTGACAGATCTACATGACCCCACCTGGATGGCATTGCACATGTGGAATTGGGGTGGGGGATGGGAGGGGAGGGTGGTCAGGGTGCATGTGAGGGGGCAGAAAGGGGGTAAAAGGGGAGGGGAGGGAATGAAGGAGGGAGGGAGAGGGAACTGGGGTTGATATGTAAAATAAAAAATAAATAAATAAAAAAAAAAGAAAAATATATAAAGAAAACCTTCACCAGTAAATAAAAAAAAAATCCCTCAGGGTTCAGCTGCATCATAATGTGTGCCAGAAATTTCTTCCTTTGCAAGACAGAGTAATATCCCACTGTATGGATATACCACATTTTGTTCATCCAGTTATTCACTAAGAGACGCTATTGTTATTACTTCCTTTCAGCTACTGGTTTATTTATTTCGTTTCTCTATTTTTCCCTCGGTGTGATTGTGTGTGGTATGTGTTGTGTGTGTTCCTATGCGTATTTAAGTGTGTGTACCTGTAGCCCATGTGTGGAGGCTGGAGGTGGGTGCCCTGTTCTATCCCTCTTCATCTTATTCCCTTGAGACAGAGTCTCACCCAACCCACAGCGAGGCTGGTGTCTATGAAGCCCTGAAATCGGGTTGGCATTCCCTGCCCAGTTCTAGACTCACATGACTTTTTAATATGGTTTCTGGGGATTGAATTCAGGTTATCATGCTTGAGAACAGCAAGCTCTCTTATTCACGAGCCATCTAACCAGCCACCTTTTGACTATCATGACTAATGCCAGTGTGCGAGGGATCTGTGTTGTTACAAGGCCTCCAGGTGTTTTTCAAGCGTGATTACATTTGAGAACCATGCACGTGGCTATGTTTTCAGATGAAACTCCATCAGGGGCCAACCTCTTGCTACCCAGCTTAGATTCTCTTGCCCACCAGTCCTTAGTCATACCCCCAGCACACAGTGACCCATTACAGAAACATCTTTCAGAGGTCTTGATCTAAGACACATTAATGTGCAGGGAGAGAGAGCTGATTCTGAAGTTTTACCCTTATAGGATGTGGCTATGATTGGACAACATCCCCTGATTTCCAGCCAAGATAAGCAGTGTGGTGCTTAAAGAGTTTTTTTTTTTTTTTTTTTAATTTTGGTATTTGCAAACACTGGCACTCCCCTGATTCATACCAAGGCGACGCTACATCTAAAAACCAAGACACTCACCAGTAACTACCAGCACCAGGAGTTCGCTGTGTTCCGACAGAAGCTCCCCGCTCTGATAGAAGCAGTAGTATCTCCCTGCAGTGTTTGAGGTCATTTGTGGGATGAAGAACTTAGCTTTACTCACTGATGTACGTGGCTTTGGTTTCTCCAAGGCAAAAGCTTCCTTCAAAGTACAGTTGGTACGCTGAAGCACTCTGAGGCCCCTGGCACCAGATGTTCACGGGGGTTCCCTTTGTGACCCTGCTACTAGGTTTGGCCCAGATGATGGGTTTCGGGAGAGTCTCTGACAAACAAACCAGAAGCACAAGTCCCAGGTGAGCCATTACCTGACTCCACTGCCCGCCCGCAGTCACCAGCTCGAGGCCATCCCAGTGAAGCAGAATGCCTGCCGCTCGCTGGCTATCTCTGGGTGTTCTCAGATGGGCCTCTGAGATAAACCCCTAAGAATGACCCTGAGCCTCTCAAGGCAGGACTTCACGTTTTCCTGTGTTGATCCTCTGGCTCAGACATAGCTCTGGGAAACAACAATAACACTATAAGGTCTCCCCGAATCCTGCTCTTGATGCCATCCCCCTTTTATGAAGGACTTACCCATGCAGAGTAGGGCAGCGAGGATTGACAGCATGCCACTGGCAAGGCCAAAGCTCTACAGCGTCTGTGGACTGAGTCCAGTGGGTGACTACGATGCATAGGATGTGGTGGGCGAGCCCCGACACCAATCACTATGGGACTTTTGCACATTTCTTTTCTTTTAAACAGAAAGATTCACAGCTTTTCCCCCTCAACACTGACCTCGGGCTTCAGAGGAAGATGTGGTTCACACAACACGTTTAACCATTTTGAGTCTGAAATCCATTTCTGGGCCAACCTATAAATTCATTCAGAGATGGCATGGGGGAGATGTATACATTTTCATAAATATCCCCCAATGTTTGTTTCCTTTTTTTCTATACAGAAATATAATGCAAATGGTCTATTTGTAGTCTCAGTCCAATTAAAGATTAAAAGCTGGCTTTGGAGTTGGAGCATGGCTTTCTCCTTCTCTAAATCCAGGCATGCTTGTTAAAGTAAAATATAAAAATCTCTGGTGTCGGAACAGCCATCTTATGTAGAACAGAAGAAAAACAAATATTAGGACTGTGGTATCGCTACTAATCTCATAATTTTGTCATGATATTGATGGTCATATAGAGTACTAACTGATTCTAGAAGAAGGGTCTCATCTTCTTTCATGTACATGATTTCAGGTCTGAGACTTTCAGTGTTCTACAGTGAACCACAGCCATGCCTAACAACGCCTTTGGCAATTTCACCAGGACTATCACAACACCATTATGCTGAACAATGCTAACTAAAGATCAGCTTTGGAGTACAAACTGCTCATAACAATTTCGAGGTGACTTGCTGAGATGACCCAGCCTAACAGACACTGCTCAGAACAATTTCAAGGTGGCTAGTTATCCAGCCTCATAGACTACATTAGTCAGGATTTGAAACAAGTACTTGCTCATTATGCAGAGATGGAACAACAAATGCTCCCCTAAAAATGTCATCACCCCCAAACAGCAGGAAGTAACTCTAAGAACAGGATACCCTCATTTTTAAGAGGTGGGGTGGATGGTTTTTGGTCACTCATTGGTTATAGATATTTGTCATTGTTTAGGGGGATTGGTTACAAAATGTTGTTGCTTATGATCAGGAAGAAAATTGAGTAAAGGTGTTCCAGTTTTTGTTTAAAAAAAAAAAAAAGGAATCTAGATATGATAGTTTAGATAAAAAGGGTAGATTATTGAATCTACTCTGAAAAAGAATAAAGGGAGGCTATAGATATGATAAGATGAAAAGGTAGATTACTGAATCTACTCTTAAAAAGCAACTAATAGTTTTAAATATTTTACATAATCCTGGATTTTTACATATTGTATACAAATGTTGTATACCGATACGAATTTAAGATTGATTTTGCTAAAACATACTGTACATACATTTCCGTATTTTTCAAGGCATTGTATCTATACAGCTCATTTAACAATGCAATACAAACTTCTAGCCCTTGAAAAGTTATCATCAACTATATAGCACTATAAGGAAATGTAGTTTAGTAATTAGTCTACTATTACAATCAATTAGGTATGCTTACAGGGCCAAACAGATATCTTAGAAAGACAGGTCATCTTCAAACACTTCAGAGATCTACAGAATATGGCATTTAACATGTTTTAATGACTTAGGTTCTTTTTTGTGACAGTGAGACATGTCTGCTCCTGGCGGCACAAATATACGTTGGAGATGATGGGCATCAAAGGAACTCCACATGAAGTTTGCTTGTTTCCTTTCTTTGTGACTAAGGTAAGCCACTGGGCAAGAAAGTGCCCTTGACTCAACTGCTGACACTATGCTGTCCAAATTGGACAAACAGGACACCAAAAAGAGTGAATGCAAACCTTGCCGAGACAAGGCGGTCCAGTCCTTCAGATTACCATGGTTCACAGAAATGTCTGAAAGATATGCTAGGCCTATAGGCCAAAGATGCATACCCCAATGTTGTAGATCAATCTTGGCTGACCGTGTAGGCATCCAGCTGTCGCTTGTTCACACTTCCTGTTTACTCAGTTAATATTATTTCCTTCTTGGTTCTCTGAGGGAGTTGAAGGCTAAATAGTGTAGTTATAGTTTTCCCTGTTTATCAGAATCAGTAAAGAATCTCACTATAGATGTATTAAGTGTAATATGTGTAAAAGATATAAAAGACAATTTGATAATGCAAATTAGAATAGAAAGTAAATTAAATACAAGACTTTGGAGTCATCAAGAAAGAATAGATATGGAATATTTTCTCTGAATTTGTTTAATGCTAACGGACCAGACATTGTTGATGTACTTATTGCCTGCATATATTTTATGCATTATTGTACTTATTGTATATAACTTTCCTATATTAGTTATAACTTTAAAAATTTTAGACATAAAGGGGGATATGTAGTAAAATCTTGTTTGTACAAATAAAGTCTGTCTGGGGGGTCAGAGAATGGGGCTTGCCACTAGCTAACCATAGAGGTCTGGAGGTCTGTATAGATAGACAGGAAGTGAGGTAGCTGGGCAGAAACAGGATATAAGTAGGGAGAAACTGGAACTCACTCTCTTGTCTGCTGAGATGCTTATGAGGTAAGGTATGGCAGTGGTTTGCTCCTTCTCTCTGATTTTCAGCATTTTCTTCTATATCTGACTCTCACTTTTTATTACTTAGACCAATTAAGAAGGACTGGAGGTTTCCTAACATGTGGATTTTAACCTTTGTATTTCTGTGTGCAACATGCATGCGTTTGGATTTGATCATTGATTTAATAAGAAAGGAACACTAATTCAATATTAAAACATTGACTATCTTATTCCAGGAAAATACTATTATTGTATTTTTTTTCATGTATGTGTGTGGTGTGCATATGCATGTTTATGTATGCCTGTATGTGTTGGACAAGTGTTCATGTGGGGTTCTGAAGTTGATGTCATGAATCATCTTTGATTGGTCACTCTTACACCTTACTCACAGAGAGGCAGGGTCTCTCAATAAAACTCAGAGCTCACCAATTTGTTGAATCTTTTCAGACAACTTGTTCTGGAGAATCCCTTGTTTCTGCATTCCAAGGCTGGAATTACAAGTGGGCTTCCAAGCCCGTCTGACATTTAATATGGGTTTTAGGGAGCTGGGGTCAGGTCTTCACACTAACATTGCAGGCATTTTAATCATTGAGCTATATCTCCAACCCTTACTAGGTGTGTGTGTGTGTGTGTGTGTGTGTGTGTGTGTGTGTCTGTCTGTCTGTCTGTCTGTCTGTGTCTCTCTCTCTCTCTCTGTGCAAGCACATATCAACCTATTTTTGGATACAATGTCTCTCAAGAGCCAGGACCTTGCCAAGTTCAGGATCTTGCTAAGTAGGTTAGGTTGGCTGACCCCTAAATTCTAGGTATCCATGTCTTACCTCCTCATCACAGTCATTATAAGAGTGTGTTACCACACTTGGCTTTTATGTTTTTAAGATTTCAGTGTGTGGATGTGTGCACATGAGTTTAGTAAATTTAGCTGCCAGAAGAGGACATAAGAGTCCCTGGAGCTGGAATGGTAGGTGGTTGTGATCATTCTGACATGGGTGCTCTTAACTGCTGAGCCATCTATCTGCCCAGCTTTTGCCTGGCTTTAATTTCTATGTGGCTTTTGTGGATTTCACTGACATCCTCATACTTGTAAGGTAAGCATTTTACTGACTTATTGGTTAGATTGTTTGCTCTTTCTCCTCTGTTAATGTTGGGGTTTGCTGCTTTACTATATTGGATATCATGGATTTCTTCCCGTCTTGTTTATCTCTTCCTCTCATGAACATTATTATTTTCTGTATCCTTGCAACCAAGAGTATCATTCTTCCTCCTATGTGCATGATGCTAATGCCATCACCTTCTATGTGGCTCGCTTGTGGTCATGACCAGCCTTAGTTTGTGTTTATCTTGAAATGTCCTTACTTCCTTTTCAATTTTATGGCACAACTTTGCTGGGTGTAAGCATTAGCTGAGTGAATTGCTTTCATGTCTTGAAATACAACATCCCAATTTTGTTCTGCCTTTTAGGGTTTCTGAGGGAAATGGCGTTATTTTGATACATGTGCTTTTATAAGTGAGCTGGTGTCTTTCCTTTATTTTTTTTTTAATATTCTTTCTTTATTTTGTATTTTTGATATCTTGACTGTATTATGTCATGCAACGTTCTACTCTGATCATGTCTATTTGGAGTTCAAGATAACTCTTGGATTTTGGATGTCTAGTCTAGGTCTTTCTCTAGACTTGGGAAAGTTTCTGCTATAATTTGATTGTATAGATTATCTAGACCTTTAATATTTTTGTCAACATCCTTGTCACCTGGTGGACTCTTGGGTTTTGTGTTATAATCACTGTCCCAGCTTCACTTTTGCTGCGGTGATAAGTTACCCTGGGGGGGGGGTTGCCGTGATAAGTTACCCTGGGGAGGAGGGAACCACCTAGGGGAGAGATGGCTTATTTGGCTAACAGCTCCACATTAAATTCCATTACTGCTGGAGTATCAAGGCAGGAATTCACACCCTATTTTCTCAAACTTGTAATTTATTATATTTTTGGTTGTGGGCCTAACCTTGAATGGCTATTTCTCCAGTCCTCATAATTCCTGTAATGGTATAAATGTTCGAATAATTTATTTTGGATTTTAGCCAGTTTTATTAGCATGTAGTTCCACCGGATGCTCTCCTCTCTGAGTCCTGCCAGCAAGAGAGCGTTCCCAGGCTCCTCCTCAGACCTCCTTCCACAGGTCACTTCCGCCCCTGGCTCCACCCCCAATGGGCGTGGTCAGTGCCACAGAAGGAGACAAAGTGAATATCCCACTACACACATGGAATTCTCAAACAGTAAAAACAAAAATATAAAAAAGAAGTATAAACATTCTCCATGGAGGGATACTCCCTTAACCTAGAGCAAGAGGGAGGTCCTAGTCTCTACTTCAAATGACTTGACAGATTTTGTTGACCCCCTCCTGGAAGGCATCACCCTCCCTGTGGAGTGGGGGGGGGGAAGGGAGGGCAGGAGAGGGAACTTGGATCAATATGTAAAATAAGAAAAAAATAAACATATATATCTGTGATTAAAAAAAAAAAAGAATAAAGAAGAAATCTGAGAAAGAAAAGAGGTCCAAGCCTGCTGGAGCCTGAAGGGGCAGGAAGTTTGTGGCATTGGTGCCTAAAGAAAGAAAGACTCGTGGTTTCAGTTACTCAGGAGAGTGTTGGTCTTTCCTGTTCTAATCTAATATTTGTCTAACCCCAAAGAAGCCTAGTGTAAAAGAGAAAGATCTAATCTAAGAAGCATTGTAAATAAAGGCCAAACTATATACCAAATGGGATAGCAAATACAATGACAAAGAGGAATAAGGAACTTTTGTCTTAATTTTCAGGATTCTCCTGACCCCACTTACTCAGAGCAGCATACAAAGCCATAATCACACATCATCAATCTATACTCACATGTTGCTTCCAACATAGAACCAAACCAGGCCCCCTGAACACGTGTGTCAGCTATGAGGACTGGGCAGTCTATGGGGCCTCTGGCAGTGGAACCAGGATGTATCCCTGGTGCACGAATGAACTTTAGGAGCCCATTCCCCATGGAGGTATACTCCCTTAACCTAGAGTCATGGGGGAGGGCTTAGGCCCTACCACAAATGACTTAATAGATTTTGATAATCTCTCATGGAAGGCCTCACCCTCCCTGGGGAGTGGATGGGAGGATGGGATGTGGGGGATGGTGGGGGTATGGGAGGGAGGGGAAACTGGAATTGATATGTAAAATAAGAAAAAATATTAAATAATAATAATAATGAAACATAATCTGAATACTAACCAATAGAGAAGAAATAGCTCAGTTCCACCTAGGGTCTGATAATTCCATATACTAGTTAATTTTATTTTTGTCTTGAAAGAAAGGAACGCAAGGCTAATTCTGATGTTTTCAGAGAGAGTAGTTTATTATGGCAGGAAAGTCTGTAATAGGAACAGCTCCACAGGGAGTGCAGAGTGGCAGGGAGCTAGATGGGACCCTGAAGTGAGTATAACCTTCGAAGGGTAGCCTCCTGGGGACAATATATGTCACATCTCTCCAAACAGCACCGTCTTCTGGGGAGTGAATGCTCAAACACACAAGCCTGTGACCGGCACTTTTCACTCACACCTTACATTCTGCAGGTGGACCCAAGCTTCTAACGGCTTTTCCTTTTTGTAAGATGCATCCCCACCTGTATCTTCCAGTGTTTATCCACTCCATCCCGGTGCAGCCAATTCCCAGCAGTCTTCCTTGTGTGGCACCCTGTGGCCGTTCCAATATTCAGCTAGTATCACCAAGACGACCACAAGGATCAACCCTGCCATACCCATCCGGATAGAATTCTCCATCACATAGTCTTGCTTCTTGGAGTCTAGAGACGTAAGGGAAAGAAACAGGCAAGTGTTGGCCATGGTCCATTCAATACCAATCCTACATCCTTGATGTAGGAGGGACTCATGCTCCTGTCTCTGTGCCAAAATGTGATCCTAGCCCTTTTAAAATGAGCACATACATTTACAGGTGCCACGCTTTTAGGGTGTGTAAGATAGAGGGAGGCCAAAGGTGAGAAATTGTGTTTTTCAAGAAAGGAGTTGATTATGGGGAGTTTGTCCTCCTTTGTCTTTCTCACCTTTGACCACTCAACTTTATTTCTTCAACACCTCTCTATGTCGGAAGCTCTGAACTTTTCTCTTTGTGCTTTCCTCACTCTACATAACAACTATGTGGCAAAATAGACACACAGTCACCACTACCTGGGAGATTTAAGGTAAATTTAGCTAAATGTTATCTCAAAATGACCCTTGCGATGGAGCCAATTGCTTTATGCTCTGCCCCTCAACTTCCTTCCAACTTCTCATCTCCAATTATATAGGCAATGGTGATCAGTGAACTACTTATTTTTTTCATGTGTTAGACTGTCTTTATCTTTATAAACCTGTTCTCCCCATGATTGCAATGTAATATGAAAGTTTATAATGTTCAGAAAAATTAAATGCTTACTACTTCCCTGGAAAAGAGGGGTTTATTTAGCATGCATGAGTTAGTGAGACTCTATCTCAGAAAAGCAAAAGGATTCTATTACCTAGATTTTTTTTTCCTTTTATCATTATCATGATGATTAGTTTGGTTGAGTTCGTTAGTCCTTTTACTTAGAGCAAGCAGATCCTGTATCTTGTTTTAGAAACCACCTCCCATGTCAGGGTCAAGATTACTCTCTTCTGTGGTCTCCAATAGAAGGATATCTTTTGCAGTTAGGCGTCCAGTCCATTGGGAGTGTGCTCTTGTTTAATTCTCCTGTACCGAGACCCAGTTGTCTCCATACTACTAATGGAAAAAAAACCTATCTAGCTTTACAACATCGAAATGCACAGCTATCACACTGCATAGCTGATAGCATGAGAGGGATAATGACACTTTTTTTCAGAAGATGGGTATGAGATATGGAAAGAGGTCAACCCACTCAGGTGGCAGCAACTAATTTTCTCTGCCTGAATTCTCTCCTCCTTTCTTTTCCCTCCTTCAGGTATAGTGTCATATGTCAGCCACATGGTAAATGAGTCCTATGATTCAGTCTTTATAGGGAGTCACTCCCAGTGGATTCCGAAAGTGAGTTTAAGGACTGCTAGTCACTAAGACTACAAATAAAAAAAGATGCACTAGAGTAGACTGTGTTTGGATCTTCCATTTCAACATGGATCCCTCATAAGTGATTCTGAATGTTGGGCCTTTCCTTTATAAATAGATCAGGGAGCTGGAGAGGTGATCCAGTAGTTAACACCATTTGCTGCAAAGATACCCAGCCTACAATCCACAACCCCAAAGAAGCTAGAACCCTCTTCCAGAAACAGATGGAAGCAGATGCAGAAATCTACAACTAACCAATGGGCTGAGCTCCTGGAGTACAATCAAAGAGAGGGAGGAGAGATAATGTGAACAAAGGGGTCAAGACCATGATGGGGAAACCCACAGAATCAGCTGACCCAAGCTAGTGAGAGATCACTGACTCAGACCTGACAAATGGGGAACCTTCATAAGACTGAACTAGATTCCCTTAATATATAGGCGACAGTAGTGTGGCTGGGACAATATATAAGGCCACTGGAAGTGGGTCCAAGACCTATCACTAATTGCAAAAACTGACTTATTGGAGCCCATCCTATATGGAGAGATACCTTGCCCAGCCTAGACACAGGGGTGTGTGTGTGTCGGGGGGGTGGGGAGGTGTCTTGGTTCTGCCTCAATGAGATGATGGGACAGACTTAGTAGACTTCCTAGGGGAGGCCTTACCCTCTCCAATGAGTAGATGGGAATTGGAGGGGAGTGGGAGGAGAGGAAGGAGGGGGAACTTGGATTGGAGTGTAAAAAATAAATTAATGAAAACTGCTGACTTGGAGAGGTCCCAAGTTCAGTTTCCTGCATTCACATTGGGTCATTCAGAATCATCTGTAAATTCAGTTCCAGGGAATCTGTCACCCTCCTCTGGCCCCTACCAGCACCATGCACGCACGCACGCACGCACGCACACACACACACACACACACACACACACACAGAGAGAGAGAGAGAGAGAGAGAGAGAGAGATAAAATAAATCTTTAAAAATAGATCACGGGTTTCTGAAGGGTGTTCTGGAAGACTTCAGAGAATAATGTGAAAGATTAGTGTGGAGTAAGCGAGAAACCCCTTTCTCTCCACGCTCCTCAGGACAGCGCGTTTCTATTGCCATACTCATCTTACATTTCCACCCAGAGGACAAAGAGCTGGGCTGTGACGCATCTACCTGTGACACTGAGCTCCAGGGCATCACTGGGGGCCGACCACACGTACGGGCTTCTGCTGTGCCATCCATAGCACCGGTAGCTACCGGCAAAGTCAGGGTGCACAGGCCCGAGGATGAAGTTGCCTTGATATCCTTCATGCTGCTGCTGTGGCCAGGACGTGTCTCCCTCCTTGGCCAGTGAAAATCTGTTGAACAGGTTGTGTGCTGACCTACACTGGAAGGAGATGTTTTCTCCTGGTTTCAGCACGTGGCTTTGATCTGCGGAGAGGATGGGTTTGTCGTACACGCCTGAAAGAGAAGACAGTGAGCTATTAACAAAGTTTTGTTCAAAATTATTATCAGGGTCTGGGTGTGGGGGCAATGAATGGGTCTGCTCTTCCAGAGTCACAACTGTTTTTAAATCCAGGATTTGATGCCCCCTTCTGGCTTCCAAGAGAACTACACCCACATGGTGCACAAGCAAAAATTCGTATGTGGAAAATAATAATGATTAAGAAAGATTCAGTTGATGTGTTGGTGAGATGGCTCAGCAGTTAAGAGCACTGGCTGCTCTTTCAGAGATCCTGAGTTTGATTTCCAGAACCCACATGGTGGCTCACAACCATCTGTAATTATGGTCTGAAGTCTGAGTTTCTATTCCGCAGGGTCTCACAGCTGATTAGCCCCATAAAGCATACAGAGGCATATTAATTATAAACTGTTTGGCTAATGGCTTAGGCTTCTTATTGGCTAGCTCTCTCTTAATTATTAAATTATGATGTGTATCTGTTAGACTATGTATTGCCACGAGGCTGTGGCTTACCCATAAGCTGGCATGTTACTCCTTCGGCGGCTACATGGTGTCTCTCTGGCAGCTCCTCTCTGCCTCCCTCTCTCCTGAATGCTCCTCATCTGGTAGCCTCGCCTGCCTGGCTACTGGTCAATCAGTGTTTTATTCATCAACCAATAAGAGAAACATATATACAGAAGAACATCTCCCATCGGTCGTCCCATGGGATCTGATTCCCTCTTCTAACTTGCAGATATATGTTCAGATAAAACACTCATAGGCATAAATAAATAAATCTTTTAAGGAGAAAAAAACATTCGGTTAGTAAATTGACTAAAAGGTGCTCTCTTTTACTTGCCCCCTGAACATGGGTATCAGTTAGAAGGCCTGGGCAATCTAAGGGACCTCTGACAGTGGAACCAGGATGTATCCCTGGTGCACAAAAGGACTTTGGGAGCACATTCCCCATGGAGGGATACTCCCTTAACCTAGAGACAGGAGAGAAGGCTTAGGCCCTACTCCAAATGACTTGACAGATTTTATTGATCCCTCCTGGAAGGCCTCATCCTCCCTGTGGAGTGTGTGTGTGGGGAATGGGATGGGAGGGGGGCCAGGGGGCATGGGAGGGAGGGAGAGGGAACTGGGATCAATATGTATAATAATAATAATAATAAAAGAAAAGGAAAGAAACCACTTGCAGCCAGGCATTATGGTTTGCGAATGTAATCTCATCATTTGGTAGGTGAGGTAGGAAAGTTACAAGTGAAGGTACTGAGTGAGACTCTGTCTCAACAAGTAAAAAAGTTATGGAATCAACTCTATGTCTGTCTGGGGCATGTGGTGTACAATGGGGTTGTTTCCAACCACAAAGACAAAAGTATGTCATTGGTAGGAAAATGGGTACACCTCGGGATTATTGTATTAAGTATATTAAAACAGATTCAGAAAAAGAATCACATTTTTTCTCTCATTTGTGGGTCATAGACTTTTATATAGATACATAAATTAATGTATGACTATAATATATGATAAGAGAGGCAATGCTAAATACACCAGCCCCCCAAAAACCCAATAAGAATGAAAGCAAATTTATCATTTGTTATGGGGATTGAATCCAGTGCCTCATGTGTAAGAAGCAACACCATCCTACTTTTTATGTATTGACTTTTTAAAAAAAGTTTAAAGATTTAAAAAAAAATTTAAACATAATTTTTATTGATTCTTTGCGAAATTCCCATCATGCATTATAATCCCACTCATTTCCCAGGCTCCCCATATTTCTCTTCTCCCTTACAGCTTCCTCTAAAAGAAAATGAAAGTATTAGTTAACAAACAACCATAAAAAAGAACTCCAAAACACTCCATTCCTCTGTCTTCCATGCCTCTCCATCACCTCTTTATTCATGTTAGTTGCACTGGGAGCTGTGGTGTGTCAGGACCCCTTTGTCCAAAGAACTTTACTTGCAATTGTTCATTGTAATATGTTGTTGGTCTGGCTCAAGGCCTCTGGCTTCTGGTAGAGCACCAACACTGACCACTCACTGTAACTCCTCTTAGGTATTCTGTGGCTCCCTGGAGTGATGGAGATCCTGCAGCTCTTATTTCACAGGACCAGTCCCTTCATGTGCCCCAGTAGGTCATGGACAGGGTAGATGTTGGGGTGGGCCAACTCAAAGCCACAAGTGGTGGCTCAGACCCCTGGCATGTATATAGCCTTTATGGTAATAGGAGCCACAGACATCAACACAGACCCTGGCTGAGGCAGACCATAGCCTCAGATATGGCTCTCTGCAGCAGCTCAGGCTTGAATGTGACCATGGCACAGGACACTGAGATTAGGATGGTCCCGGTCGCAGCATGGTTCTCAGACACCAACATGGTCTCAGGTGGTGACCCAGATGCTGGGGCATCTTCACGGTCTTCAGTGGTCACAGGAGCCATGCACATCTATTCCAGCTGCTGTAGGGCTGTAGACCCAGATGTGGCCCTTGGTAGAAGCCCGACCAGATATCACCATGGCTTTGGGTGGCAGTTTAGCGGCTTCCTTACCGCCTTTGCTCTTCCAGCTCTTCTTCTCTTACGGCACGTGAACTGCTCTGCACCTCTTTCTCCCCCATAAAGTTGCCTTGAGCTACTGAGGGGGTGGCGAGCTATGGGTGTGTTCCACCTGCTCAGGTTGAGCAGGGCTGAGTGGGCTTGGGGGCCAATTTCTTTTTTATTTTAAATGTACTTAGGTTTTGAGATGGGGTCTTGAAATGTAACTCAGGTTGGCTTTGAACTCATGATCCTTCTGTCTCAGCTTCTTGAGTGCTGGGATCACTGGTGTATACCAACACACTCAGCTTTTCCTCCCCGCTCTACCCCTCTCCTCCTCTCCCTCTTCTTTCCCCTCCCCTCCCATTTCCACTCCTCTCTTCTCTTCTGTGATCTTCTCCTCTATCCTTTCCTTCCTTTTCCTCTCTCTGTTTCTTTCAGCTCACTCTCATGTAGCCAGGGCCAATCCCAAATTATGTGTGAAGCAATGGATGGCCTACAACTTCTATTTCTCCTGCTTTCACATATGGGATTATTGGATTCCTAATGTGGCTTATTCACATGTGGCTCATTTTTAAAACTACAGAGGCTTTGTGTGCTTATCATCTATACCATGATGTGCATCTATCATGTACACCATGATGTTGGATACATGCACATATTGTATAATGACTAGTTGGAGTGTCACCTCACACAATTATTATTTTTTTATGTAGAAAGAACAGTTGAAATACAACATGCACTGATGGGAGGTGTCATTCTGTAAATATGTTTCTCTTGTTGGTTAATGAATAAAGCACTGTTGGCCAATAGGAAAGCAAGATAGGTGGGACTAAGAGACAAGGAGGATTCCGGAAGGAGTAGGGAGGAGCTTCAAGATGGCGGATGGAGAGAGAACACCAGCCCCTCTATCCAGTAAGATAAGACCATGTGGAAATAATTAGATTAATAGAAATGGGTTAATATTTAAGACAGATCTGGCCAATAAGGAATTAGTAACAGCCCAACAGCTTTATATCTAATACAGCATCTCTGTGCATTATTTGGGACTGGTGGGACCAGACTGGCGGGGGAAAACAACTCATAACAATGCACCACCCCTGGTTTTCTTATAATGACCCTATGAGAACAGGGTCAGACAATTTCTAAGAATGGGAAGTCCCAGAAATTATTTGCCTGTACTTTTTCAAGACCACAAAGTCTATCAAAACCAAGAGAGAACTAAATGCAACATGAGATCTTACAAGGGGTCCTAGAGTAGATAAAGGCCATTAGTTGGCAATGAAGGAACCCTGAATATGCTTTAGATATCAGCCAAGAGAATTCTTGGTCTTTTCAGTCTTCAACATCTCAGTTTTTTGTTTTTTTTGTGAACCTAAAGCTATCCTAACAATGTGGGAGGTGGTGAGGATCTGGGGAGAACTGAGAGAGGAAAAGGAATATGATAAGAAATGTTATGTGAAAACAATTAAAAAATATAAAAATATCAACACCATTGAATGCGGAGACTCACAGCTGCCCAAGACACAGAGATTAATTATAGTTGTTGACCCAGACATACCAAAGACATTTATATCATCCTTGTCTAAGACCTAGTCAACACTGCCCATAGGTGAACAGGAAGTATATAAAAGTCAGAAGACAGGGCGAGGACCAGTAAATGCCATTCTCTAGACTTGACAGAACCTCCACAATTATTAACATACGGCTGTAATTACCTGCATTGGGCCCACATGAGAGCAACCCTGTCAGTGATAAGTCAAGGAAGTAGGGGAGTTGGGCGACGAGGGAGTGATCAAGGGGTCCTATCCTTTGTGATGGAATTACTGGCTATTGATAGACTCTGGGAGAAGGGGGGAATTGATCCCTTTAGTTGTGTACCTACTGCTGAGCCCACCAGGCTCCAGAGGACACATTTATACCCTTAGTAATAGGAATTACCCTTATAATCTCAGTGGGTCATGAAACAAAACAAATAGAAGTGGTCAGTATGCAGTTGTGTACATTGTATGAAATTATCTACTAATGAATGTAATTAACAAAAAAAAAATGAAAACAACAACCCCCCACCCTCACAAAGTCTGCTAAAATGAAGACAAAATAAGTAGCGGAAGGCCAGGCTCCCAAGGCGTCTCCTTACCTGTCACCACCAGTTCCAGGGGTTTGCTCTTTTCTGACCAGTGGTACTTCTTCCTATACTGACACTGATAACATCCTGCCGTGGTTGTGTTCATGTGGTTGATGATGAATTCGGCTTCTCTCTGAAATCCCATTCTATACTCTATAACTATGGGTGTGGAGTTTTTCATCAAGGACAGCTGATACAGGAAGGCTTCGGGCGTTCCCTGGCAGATGATCCTCACAGACCCATTCCAGGGAACCACAGTACTTGTGGCAGCGGATATTATGGGAGTGGGAAATTCTGAAAGGAAGCAGAGCCCAAGCTCAGATGGCTTGAAGAAGCTGTTGTATTCCATCTGCGTTGGGGGGCATGAGTTAGACTGCAAAGGACCTGTAACCATTTCATTTAAAAACAGTATGGTGGGTGTCTGGAGATAAATCTCAGCTGATAAAGTGTTTGACTCGCAAGCTCTTTTTTTTAAAATAAACAATTATTTAATTTTGTTTTATGTGCATTGGTGTTTTACCTGCATGCATGTCTGTGTGAGGGTGTCAGGTCTTGGAATTACAGACAGTTGTGAACTGCCATGTTGGTGCTTGGAATCAAACCTGGATCCTCTGGAAGAGTAGCCAGTGCTCTTACTGGGCTCTCACTGGGCCTTCTGTCCAACCTCCTTGACTTGCAAGAATGAGAACCTAGCTTTGCCTCTCCAGAACTGCATAAATAACCAGGAGTGGTGGCGTGCACTTATAACTCCACTGTGGAGTCAGACACAAGCAGATTTTTGGGCTTCTGGGCCAGTCAACCTATACTAATCAGTGACCCCAGGCCAATGAGAGACCCTGCTTCAAGGAACCACACTGAATGCAGAGAATCATGGTTGCCTGTAGTGCTGAGAATTTTTGAAGGCTGCATTGTACAGCCCTCAATGTGGGCACTGAAACCACCTCCTCTAAGGCTCAGGGAACAGAATTGGAAAGTAAGAGGTGGAAGTTAGGGAGAGGAGCTGTGAAATGTGATCCTGGGGGAATGACATGGCCAGGGCAAACATATTTCACAGTAGCAGCAGCGTCTGTCAGTAATGAGCCTGCACAAGACTGGTGTTGCCAATAGCTAATGATAGACGTGAGAAGAACCCACATGGCCTCACCCATCCTTGCTGAATTATTGATTACTGATTGATTCTGAGGAAGGGGTGGGCATTATCTTCAGCTGTGTCCCATTAGTGGACCCATCCGTCCCCAATGAATACCTCCAAACCCATGG
This sequence comes from Phodopus roborovskii, assembly GCF_943737965.1. Taxonomy (NCBI): domain Eukaryota; kingdom Metazoa; phylum Chordata; class Mammalia; order Rodentia; family Cricetidae; genus Phodopus; species Phodopus roborovskii. The sequence goes on from NW_026125486.1 coordinate 53,028, forward strand.
TTGCACCGAAGGCCCAGATTAAATTCAGTGGGTCACAAAACAAAAGGAAAGGCATGGCCATGTGAGAGAGACTTGTAGGAAATGAGTGGAGGGTAAGGGGGGGTGTCAACGATAAGAACTCACTACGTACATGAATGAATTTGCCAAAGAACAAATTTAAAGATTTAAAAAGATGAACAAGGTGAAGAAAAGTCAACAAGGAGTATGTCATCTGAAGGGGAAAAACAGTAATGTCCTGCTCCTGCTATATGTACATATATGTACATGCTTGTCTGAACATACATGAACACTCTTTCGAATATAATAGTTGTTGGCTGGGTGTTGGTGGTGCATGCCTTTAATCCCAGCATGCAGGAGGCAGAGGCAGGTGGATCTCTGTGAGTTTGAGGCCATCCTGGAAAGGCTCCAAATCAATACAGAGAAACCTTGTCTCAAAAAACCAAAGATAAAAAAAAGGAAGTAGTTGTTTTGGAGTATATTTCATACATTGAAAAATTTACCGTTGGAAACAGGGTTTTACTATGTACTTTCAAGCCCACAATCCTTCTGCCTCCCAAGAATTGGGGTTATGTATATGCACCATCATGCCAGTCTTGCTTTTTAATGACTGTCAGGGTTAATTTAGTTGTATTGATTACTTTCATCACGCTGTACAATCACCACATTTTACAGTGGTTTCACAACCTCAAATAGAATTCCTGTAACCGTGAAGCAGTAACTCTCCCTTTAGTCAGCATCTGGACCTCAAATCCATTTCCTGTCTCTAAGTACCCAAATAAACAGAATTGTAAAAGAGGTGTGTGTGTGTGTGTGTGTGTGTGTGTGTGTGTATTTTACACATGCGTGCATACCTACATATCTGATAGAGGGATGAAGAATACTGTAGAACAGAGTCAGGCAACGTGGAACTGGAGTGGGCAGATCCTGATGCTGTATCCAGGACCTCTCAGGGGAGACAGAACATGCTAGCTGTCTTCCTGGCTTTCCTCATTAGTATTGACTTCTGCTCTTGAAGACTTCATTCTCAGATTTTAACTGTTACGTGGAATAGTCAACGGGCACTGAAAACCCTCAGGCGCCCTTTACCATGACATATCTGTTCTGTGGGAGAGGCTCAGTTTGTGGAACATTCCCTCTCACACAGGAAGTCCTGGGTTTGACTTTTGGTATCACAAAGCCAAACTGAAACAATACAAATACTGTATGCTCATCATTATATGTGGGTGTTTAGAAAGGTGATTTTTTTAAAATATTTATTTATTATGTATACAGTGTTCTGTCTACATGCTTTCCCTGCAGGCCAGAAGATCTCATTACAGATGGCTGTGAGCCACCATGTGGTTGCTGGGAATTGAACTCAGGACCTTTGGAAGAGAGCAGGCAGTGCTCTTAACCACTGAGCCATCTCTCCAGCCCCCTAGAAAGGTGATTTTTAAAATACCTTTTCATTTTTAAATATGTATATAATACATTTTGGTTATTTTCATCACCTCATCCCCCTCTATTCTTGCTCTGTGGCTGAATCCACTCTTGACAAGAAACCCCTTTGTACTTTGATGCCTTCTTTTGACCCACCAGTTTCAATCAGTGTTTTTTGGACATGTGTGAGAGGTTATTTAATGACATATGAGTAACTAGTGAAGAAAATGACACCTTTTTCCCAGAACCTATTAACTGCTATAGACCCACGATGAGGTTTATGACTGCATCCATGATTTCATATAGTTAAAACGGCTGAGTTATTTTATAGGTGGTCCTAACACTCAATCAGTCATTCATTTAGAAGACATTGATGGAGTACTTAACATATACCTAGCATCATAGTTTGCCCTGTAGGTAAATGGTTAAATAAACAATAGTTGTTGAAGTCAATAAATTTGACTTGAATGTTGAACGGTGGTCACTAGAGGCTCGGAAGTATAAGGGAATGAGAACAGGAAGAAGTTGAATTTGAATAATGGGCAGTTCAATAAATGAGATATTCTCTACAGAGCAGCTAGGTAATTACAGTTTTCAATAATTATTCATGTTGTGCATAAACAGGTGAGAAGAATTTATAAGTCTCCAAACACTATATAATACTAAGGTAAAAGGCAAGGACAGATATCTAATTTGTCCTGTGACTTCCACATGCATGCTGTGGTAGTTTTATATATGGACATGGAAATATTAATCTGTCTTGACCAGCACATGTGGTGTGAATGCATCTGTGTGCCACATCACATTGCACCCTACAGATGTATGCAGTTAAGATGCCAAGTACACCCATGTAGCTCTGTGATCGATCGGCAGTGTCAAGTTATAGAAAAGGAGATTGGGTGTGGGAATTCAGAAAGGGAAGTGGAGGAGGTGTGTGTAGGTAGGGTGGAGCACTGCAGAGAGAAGGAAGGGGGCATTACAGGAAAGGCTGAGAACTAGTGAGTGCAAAATGTGAAAGGTAAGCTCAGTGAAGCTGAGCATGAGTGAAGAGACAGACTCTCTGGAGAAGTAGATATAAACCAGGAAAGAAGGTGGGAGGGAACTTAGAACATTGCACCTAAGACTGATCTGAGAAGGGAGATACCTAGAATTGTAACTTTTTTTTTTTTTTTGGTTTTCTGAGGAAGGGTTTCTTTGTAGTTTTGGAGCCTGTCCTGGCACTTGCTCTGTAGACCAGGCTGGCCTTGAACTCGCAGAGATCCGCCTATCTCTGTCTCCCGAGTGCTGGGATTAAAGGCGTGCGCCAACAATGTAATTGTATTTTAAGCATACATTACTCAGTCTTTAGAAAGGTGCTGGAATTATTCATAATTGTCAGAACACAGAAACAACCTAGATGCCCCTCATCTGAAGAACGGATAAAGAAAATGTACATTTACACAATGGAGTATCACTCAGCAGTAAGAAAAACAACAAAAGTCATGAAATTTGTAGGCAAATGTATGGAACTAGAATAAATCATCCCGAGTGGGGTAACCCAGACTCAGAAAGACAAACAAGGTATGTGCTCACTCATAAATGGAGATTAGATGTAAAGCAAAGGATAACCAGGCTACAATTCACAACTCTAGAGAAGCTAGGTAAAGCGATGACCCTACACGGGACATACATGGAGGGCCCCAGGAAGGGGCAGTGATTAAGATCCCATGGGTAAACTGGGAGGGAAGTAGAGGGAAAGGGAAGGAAAGGGGATCATGAGGGGTTGAGATGGCCGAGTAGGGGGAGATAAGGAGAAGGAGAACAATGAAAGAGATATCTTGATGGAGGGAGCCATTATGGGGTTAGGGAGAAACCTGGTGCTAGGGAAATTCCCAGGAACCCTCAAGGATGACTCCAGGTAAGACTCCTAGCAAGAGTAGAGAGGATGCCTGAACTGGCCTTCCCCTGTAATCAGGTTGGTGACCACCCTGTCATCATAGAACCTGCATTCAGTAATGGATGCAGTGATCCACAGCCTAGCACTGGACCAAGCTCCTGGAGTTAAGTTGAAGAGAGGGATGAGGGATCAAATGAGCAAGAGGGGTCAAGATCACGATGGGGCAACGCACAGAGACAGCTGAACTGAACTAGTAGGAGCTCCCGGAGCCTAGACTGACAGCTGGGGAAACTTCATAGGGTCAAACTAAGCCCTCTGGATGTGGGTGCCAGATGTGTGGCTTGATCTATTTGTGGAACCCCTGGCAGTGGGAACAGGACTTACACCAGATGCATGAACTGGCTTTTTGGAGCCCATTTCCTTGCTCAGCCTTGATACAGGGGGAAGAAGCCTGGCCCTGCCTTAATTTGGTATGCCAGACTTGGTTGGTTCCCCAAGGGAGGCCTTTACCCCTTTCTAAGGATGGGATGGGGATGGGGTCAGGGGGAGATGGGAGGCATGGGTAGGGGAGGAAGGGGAAACTGGGGTTGGTATTTAAAATAAAAACTTAAAAAAGTATGCTGGAGAGAGAAGGCATGGTAGATGAGGGTTTCACAAGAACTAGGAGGCCAAATCAAGAGTTAGAGTTGCAGGACAAGCAGAATTTAGCACTATTAGCACTTGCTTTAGCTTAAGTAGATGCTTCTCTCAGTACTACTTAGGACCCAACACTGTGGTATAGTACATTAGTGTACAATAGAGCAAGGATAGACTGACTTCCTCTAAATAACTGAAGTAAAAAAAAAAAAAGACTTGATTTTGGAGCAAAAAGGGAACCAACACTCAGGAGGATGTTAAGCAAAGACAACTCATGACTTCCTCTTACGAATATTCGGTAAAACACAGGTCTTTGTTAGCACATGTAGCTAGCTAGCAGAGGCCAAGGCTGTAGCTCCAGGGTCTGGGGTCTCCTTAAAGAGATAACACAGTGATAAATAGCAGACAGTATAATGGGGCTAGAAGGGGAATTACCCTGGGCTTCAGAGTATCTTTCCATTACTCTACTCCATAGCTGCTGTGACTAGTGTCTAAGGTGTGGTGAAGGACACGACTTAGGGGACACTTACCTTCTTGTGCCCAAATGGACTGTCCCAGGAAGACTGTTGGAAGAGAACCATTGAGGAAATTTAACCTTCTAGTATCCAACCTCTGGTACAGGTCTCTCTGCATAATGAGTTATGGAGTAAATCTCTCTCTCTCTCTCTCTCTCTCTATCTATCTCTATCTCTTCTACTCTGTGTGTTTGTGTGCTCTCTGTGGGTGTATGTGTGCCTATCTATTTATCTACCTACCCCTATTATTATCTACATAACTGTTATCAATACTAATTTTTTAGTTATCTATCATCTATTACCTTTCTATTATATATGCATGCATGCATGTATGCATCTATGTGTTGATCATCTCTACCTACTCATATAGCTATCATCTATTAATTATCTTTTATCTATTATTTGCAATCTATCAATCAATCTTCCGGTTAGTTTCAGTCATTTACTTATCACCCTTTTTTCTATAGACCATCTAGTTTTGTCTGTGGTGTATCATTTCTTCGATCTAACTCTGGCTTTCACATGTATGTTTGCATATCTGTAAGACTATTTTTCCCCCCAAAATAACCAGTCTTGAGGGTTGCCCTTACATTTTCAGTCCCCCCATCTCTCTCTCCTCTCATGATGCTCAGCAGTCATCATGAAACCCCTATCTATTGTCTATGGGCTGTGGGCAAGACCCAGAGACAGAATGCTAAGGAGATTAGTCTATCCTCGGCTGCCACTTAACACCACCTAGCCTTCATGCCAAGAGAGGGTCTAGCTTTTATGGGAGTCCTGTCTTTCTTGCTAACCCATTTTCATTTCAGGACTCACCGAAACACAGGAAGGTGAAGTCCTGTGGAGCCATGTTGCTGATATGACCTCAGTCCAGTTAGCTTCCTGTCTGTGCGCATTTGCAGACAACAGACATTTGTGAAACAGTAGGACCCACAGGATTTCTAAACCTTCCGCTCCATGGGCAAAACAGTTCCTTTTTGAAAAGTTCTCAGTTCATCATGGGTGGACTCTTAGAAGAGACCAAGAACCCTGCTGTCTAAATTTCACACACAACACAATGTCTAGTAATGCTCAAATTCCATACTTTTCACCTGATCGTTAATTTTAATTTTTTTCCTGGCAGGGTTTATTACGCAATCTTGGCTTCTTTGTCAAAAATCAGGTATCCATAGGTGTATGGATTAATGTCAGGGTCTTCTACTCAGTTTCATTGATTATTGTGCCTGTTTTATGCCCAAAACAAGCTGTTTTTATTTCTATAGCTCTATAGTATAGCTTGATGGCAAGGGTGATGATGCCTCTGGAAGTTCCTTTACTATACAGGATTGTTTTGACTATCCTGGCTTTTTTGTTTATACATGTGAAATTGAGCATTTTTCTTTTGAGTTCTGTGAAGAATTGTGCACTGAATCTGTAAGACTGCCATTTTTACTGTGTTTATCCTACCTCTTCAAGAGGATGGGAGAGCTTCCCATTTTTTATACATTCTTCAATTTCTTCCTTCAGAGATTTAAAATCTTGTCATTCATGTCTTTAACTTGTTTGGTTAAAGTTACACCAAGATATTTTATGTTATCTGTGGCTATTGTAAAGGGTAATGTTTCCTTAGTTTTTTTTTAACCCATTTATCATTTGTGTATAGGATGGCAACTTATTATTATTATTATTATTATTATTATTATTATTATTTTGCATTAATCTTGTATCCTGCCACATTGCTGAAGGTGTTTATTAGCTGCAGGAGTTTCCTGGTAGAATTTTTGTTTCACTTATGTAAACTATCATATCATCTGCAAACAGCAAAAATTTGATTTCTTCCTTTCCAATGTATATTCCCTTGATCTCCTTTTGTTATCTTACAGCTCTGGCAGATATGGTGAGAGTCAGAGCCTTGTCTTGTTCCTGATTTTGGCGGAATTGCTTTGGGGTCTCTCCATTTAGTTTGATGTTGACTGGTTGCTTGCTGTATATTGCCTTTATTATGTGTAGGAATGTTCCTTTAAGGCCTTTATCATGATTTTGTCAAGGGCTGTTTTAGCTTCTAATGTGATGATCATGTGATTTTTCTTTCAGTTTGTTTATATGGTGGATTATGTTGACAGATTTTCATATGTTATACTATCCCTGCATCTGTGGGATGATGCCTACTTGATCATGGTGGATAATTTTTTTTTTTTGGTGTGTTCTTGGGTTCAGTTTGCCAGTATTTTATTGAGTATTTTTGCACCAATATTCATGAGAGAGATCCGTCTGTGATTCTCTTTCTTGTTGCATCTTTGTATGGTTTGGGTGTCAGGTGACTGTAGCCTCATAAAGAGTTTGCCCTCTTCTGGACTGCAGGCATACATGCAGACAGAGCACTATGCATATTAGATATGTATCACTATTATTATTAGTTTTGGTCTTTTCATGGTATCCCAGGTTTCTTGGAGGTTTGTATTAAGAATTTGATGGATTGGGCATCCTTCATCATATCTTCCCCACCTTATATTCCATCTCTTGTATTCTGTTGGCTATGCTTGCATCTCTGGTTCATGTTTACTTACCTGGATTTTCCTTTTCCAGAATTCCCTTAGTTTGTGCTTTCTTTTGATGGGAGATGCCATTCTGTAAATACGTTTCTCTTATTGGTTAACGAATAAAGCACCGTTGGCCAATAGGAAAGCAAGATAGGTGGGGCTAGGAAACAAGGAGGATTCAGGAAGTAGAAGGGAGGAGATTCAAGATGGAGGATGGAGAGAACACCAGCCCCTCTCTCCAGTAAGATAAGACCACATGGAAATACTTAGATTATTAGAAATGGGTTAATAATTAAGACAAAGCTAGCCGATAATAAACAAGAAACTGGCCAACAGCATTTATATCAAATACAGCGTCTCTGTGTATTATTTGGGGCTGGTGCAGAGTGGTCCCAGGCCGGCAGGGAAAAATTACTCATAACATTATTTTTCGTCTTTATTTCAATTCTCAAGTCTTGAACTGTTTCTTCACCCGTTTGATTGGTTTTTTTTTTCTTTGCTTTCTTTAAGGGGTTTATTGATTTCTTCTAATTTTTTTGTTTGTCTTTTTCTCCACTTTTTAAGGGAAATTTTCATTTCCTCTTCATCTTCATAAAGTTATTTTCATGGTCGTTTTCTTCTGCTTCATCTGTGTTGTCATGTTTCAGCCTTGCTGTTGCAGAACCACTAGGTTCTAGTGGCACAATATTGCTCTTTGTGTTATTTGCTGTATTCTTACACTCTCTTCTACCCATTTGGGCTTGGGGTAATTACAGATACTGGCATCGATTCTTCCTCCAATTGGTGCAGGTCGTGTCTACATCTCAGGGGCCCACTTTTCCTCCAATCAGTGCCGGTAGCTCCTGCGTCTTCGGGTAGCCTCTGATGCCACCTGGACTGCTGGTAGAGTGGCCAGGCTACTGTTGTAGCCTGTTGGGGCTCTTTCTCCAATCACTGCAGGTGGAGGTTGTGCTTTCAGGGGCCTCTGATGAGGCTGGAGATGGTGGTAGAGTGAGTGGCTTCTTCATCCAGTTGGTGCGGGTGTGGGATGACTCTGGGGACCTCTCTTGCAGCTGGAGATGGTGGTAGAGCGGCCTGGCTGCAGGAGATATGCTTGTTGACTGGCTGCTGGGGCTGGGATGTGTGGGGAAGGGGTGTAAGGAGTTACCCTGGGCCCAGGGCCTAGAGACTGGGGCTGCCCACTCTGGAGAACAGCCAATCCCCATTCCTGCAGTCAGTGTAGGTAGGGGCTGTGCCTCTGGGGCCCTTTGATGTAGCTGCTGTGGTGGTGGAGCAGCCTGGTTGCAGGAGACTTCCCTGCTGACCAGATTCTGGGACTGGGATGGGCAGGGGAGTTTTATTTGATTTTTTATTAGTGCAGAGTTTTTGTTTTTTTCATGCAGGCCTAAATGCATCTCTTTCTTTTCTGCATTCTCGGAAGAGAACTTGGAATATGGAGACTTCAAATAAGATTACATCTGCAGGATACTCACAGTCCCTATAATCTTAACTCTTGGGAGGCTGAGGCAGGAAGACCACAAGTTGGAGGATACCTAGTATAACCCTGTTTCAAAAGAGCAAACAGTCGCATACACAAACCAGGATGCCTCTTACAGTCCATTCAGGAAAATGCAAATGAGTACATATGGGTAGTGTTATAGTTTGCTTTCGGTCAACTTGACACAAGATGCAATCATTTGAGAAGTGGGACTCTGAAATTACAAAATTTCATCCATGTGATTCCTATGGGCAAGTTTGTTGGGCATTTTCTTGATTCATGGTTGATGTGCGAAGGCCGAGACCTCTGTGAGTGGTGCCAGTTCTTGGCAGGTCATTCTGAAGTGTATAAGAATGCCAGATACACAAGGGATAAGGAACTATACAGTGTGTGGTGAATCCCCATGGCATCTGCTTCAGGTCCAGCCTCCAGTTTCTTGCCTTTGCTTCCCTCTGGATTTTGTCCTATAATTACTTAAGATACATAATTCAAATAAACCCTTTCCCCCACTTAGCTTTTGCTCATGGACTTTTATCCACAGTTCAGTGATTGTGTGAATCTTTCTAGGGAGGCATTAGCAAACATCTGATGATCCCAGGAAGGGCACCGATGACAGGTCAAAAAATGATTCACCAAGGTCTATTTCATTGAATTAATGAGTTTATTGGGATTAATTACAGGATCATGATTAGTGGATAAGTATTGGAGCATGGGTGACTCAAGGTGTCTATACCCCCAAATCCATGCCAGCATGGGTGGTGACCTTGTTTTTCTGGAGTGGAGCAGAGCAGAGAAGCAGTGGGCATCTCTGAGGGGAAACTCCCTTGAGGTGGAGCAGTAACAACTTTCGCCAGAGCAGGAGCAAACTGACATTTCCATGGGGGTTCCTCCATTAGCAGAGTGAATAAGAGAAATAACAGCCTTTGCCAGAGCGGATAAGCAATGGACATCTGTGCTGGAAAACTCCTTCAGTGGAGTGCAGCAGGGCTGATTGGTAAAGGCTTTCTCAGAAATGAGCAGGTTGCCACATTCCTGCAGGGAAATCATCCTCCACCAGAGCACAGCTGTGTGTATAGCCTTGCTCCGGAGAGTCAGAATACCTTCTCTTCACAGATATGTGTGTAGCCTGGCTCCAGACAGAATACCTTTCTCTACACATCTGTAGGTAACCAGGATACGTTACCTTCACAACTATTGGTATAGCTTGAATTCGGACAGCATACCTGGCTCCCAAAAGTCAGGCATAGACGTTCAGGATATCTTCCCTTTATAGCTGTAGGTGCAGCCTGGCTCTCAACAGTCAAAACACCTTTCCCTTCAGAGATGTAACACTTGCAGTTACAGCTTCAAATACGCTTATAATTTATACCTAGTGAGGTTGTAGAGGTCTGCCAGAGAAAAATGAAATAGAGGCCAGTGTATTAAGCAATAGAGTTTGATTTCTATTGAGTTTGGAGTGAGGACCATAACATTTGCAAGTAAGGGAAAGCCGCTTTGAGAACCATATTATAATAATGGAGTGTGGTCCCAAATTTAGAGACTTGTGTCTTCAGATTTCATTGCATCTCTCAGTCTTCACTGGAGAAAGGGCTGTTGCTATCCTCAGAAGACTTCCTCAAATCTTTCCCTGAGAACTCATGGTGCAAAGAAGACATTTCACCTCAACTTATCATTTCCTGATTTCCATGTACACACTGAGATCTGTGGAACATTTCTTGGGAATCTGGGAAATGGGAGTGGTCAGTTTTTGTTTGAAGTTCCTCTTCTCAATTTCTAAGTATGTTACTTCTTGCACGTCTTCTCTTTCAGGGTCCTGGAAGGAGGTAAATGTTAAGTGATGTTGTATGCACATAATCTTGCAGAGAATAAAGGAATATTTGACGGTATGGAAGAGGGCAGACTCAGGAGGACCTACCTGTCTGTTCAGGGTTGTTCTCACCTTTGGATCTTGATCTATTTTGGCTGCATTTTTAGGGGACAGAAATAAACAAACACACACAATAAAGTGCTTCTTCACTCACAGTTCAAATCCAAAGTACTAGTGAGGAATACGATAAAACCCGAGTTTGCGCACCTTTAGCAAATTAGATGCATTTCTGCTGCCCTATGTTCACAGCCCTGTCCTGCACATGCTATATCCTAGTAATTCTTTCTCCCTTGCTTCCTTCCTCCATCCCTCCCCTACCCTATCTCTTATAAAACCTCCTCCTAGATATTAGTGCATGCTTTGGATGTTAAATATGCAGAAGACACATTGCGGAATTAGTCAGTGGTCTGAGAGGTGAAGAGAAAAGCAAGGGCTCTCTTGCCTCTCTAGAAATCTCTACCTCGGCTTTCCCTGTTGGCCCAAGTACACTTTTGTAAGTGAAGAACACACACCTGAATTCCTCCGGTCTTGCATTCTCACACTATGCAGATGACGCTCACTGGCTTGTTCCCGAGACTTACTCTTTTTGGCAGAGAAACAAGAGCAAAGGAGGACGATGAGGAACACAGGGATCATGGCCACTGACAGCCCAATCACAACATTCTGGTTCTTGTGGTTATCTGGAGGAAGATGGGATGCCAGAAGAGGTACATCATGGGGTACTAATTTTGATAGATTGCATAAGATTTGTTGCTTGGAGGATAATTGATATAACATTTCTTTTAAGTCAAGAGTCTACATGGAGAACCTATTAATAATATTTTGCTCAATGGAAATAGTGACTCCTCATGACTTATGGTTGTATCCATATTTTAATGCATTTCTCAACTCTCAGCAGAGGAGTCTATATATGTGATAGATGGTGATTAATACAAATGCTCACAATGGGGCAAGTTGTGGAGAACAAAAGACTGTAGAAGTCTTGGCCCTAAATGAGATGTTTACATCTCATATCCTTTTCCAAACGTTCAACATCGTTAAAGAGATGGAAGAAGAGATTGCAAAAAAGAAAGCTGTGGATAACTATAAAGAAACTGTCTTCTGTACACCAAGGAAGTTGAGTGTACGAACTTCACAAGAGGTTGTAATAGCATGCCCAAGAACAGTACAAGACCAAGCTAGACAAATTCTCAGCATGGAGAGTGGAGATGGACATGAAGTCACACCCCTAGTCAAGTGGCTATGGACAATTGATAACTGTTTGGAGAACGGGTATCAGTTTTAGGATCATCGTTACTCATGAGCTGACCGTGCTTAAGTATAAGTTCACATGTCCAAGAGTATATGGACATTCTACCAGAGGGCAGAAAAACTGCAGAACACATGTTCACTATCCCAATCTGAGCTTGATACCAGTGCTCAGTTAATTTGCTTAACAACTTGCAAATGTACAACACCCACAAGCCAAACAACAAATTCCCCCAAAGGGAGAAAATAAATTCAAGTCTATTCCATTACATATATATATATATATATGATCTTTCCTTCTGTTAGCTTGTTTCCTTTTTCACGCCCTAATACCCTCTCTCCAAGAGGAACATAACGAGAATGAACACTTCATTTTTTCCTGGGAAGGAAGTGAAATTTACTCTCCTTTTCACTTGTAGGAGGTCTTGGGTATAGTTCCCATACTTCTACAAATCTTCTGATGTTTCAGAGTTTAAGAATCAAAGACGAGAGATGATTATATTAAAACAACTGAGCTGTGAGGGAGCTGAGCCAAAACACGAGCCCAAGAGTTTTTGTCTCCAAGTTTCCACAATGGAGAAAGAGGAATCAATTACTCACAAGTCTTGGACTTCGGTTCTGTGCACGAAGTACAGTTTCTTGATGAGTTTACTAAGAAGGGGAGAGGAAAGGGAGAAAGTTAATAAAAAGCCTATCTACCTTCCCTGTAGGGAGAGTCCTTTGAATTTGGACAATAAGCAGAACACACTCTACCTCTTAGTGCTGATGACTGAGAGTCATAGGATGCTATTAGGTGGTTTGCTTTGAGGTCTAGATTTCTAGTTGTGATGAGTCAATAGGGATACTGTGATGAGATCTATGTGAGGGAGAGATCAGGAGGGCTGCTCCATCTCTGAGATGACCAAACTGCAAGCTTATACCTAATGTGTCTGTCCTGATCTGTTTCTTTTTAATTTAATTTAGAAATGGTCTCATTTTATATATCAACCCCAGTTCCCTCTCCCTACTATCCTCCCAAGCCCCCCAATACCCCCCATCCCACTCTCCAGCCACTCCCTAGGGAGAGTAAGGCCTTCCATGGGGAATCATCAAAGTCTGTCACATCATTTGGGGTAGGGCCTAGGCCCTTCCCCATGGATCTAGACTGAGAGATTTATTCCTAGTACACGAATGGACTTTGAGAGCCCATTCCCCTATGGAGGGACACTCTCTCAGCCTAGTTACATGGGGAAGGGCCCCATAGGCTGCCCAGGCCTCCTAACTGTCACCCACAATCAGGAGGCCTGGTTTGGTCCTATGCTGGTTCCCAGCTGTCAGACTGGATTCCATGAGCTCCCCACTTGCTCAGCTGACTTGCTTCTTTTTATTTATTACATTCTCAAACTCAATGTCTTTCCTAAAAGAAGTTCTTAAGTGAAATTAAATTATCTCTTTCTCCCTTTCATCTCTCCAGACCCTCCCAGGTAAACGTTCTCCAAGCTTTTTCACACACTCCCTGAAGTTGTTGGCCTCTTTTGCTTTGAGTAATATTGTTAAGCGCGCATGTGTGCGTTCACACCCACACTTCCCCACTCCCAACACACAACAAAATGACTCCTAGAAACCCTTCTCTGTAGTTGCCTAAGGTACATTTTCTCTATCATCAGCAGGATGGCTCTCAGACATGGCTTTAGGATCTCATTAGTTACAATGCATGAGACATATCTGGGGCCTTCTTACCCGTGACAGAAAGGTAGAGGGGTCACTTGGGGAAGACCACACGTGGAGGGAGTTCCTGAAAAAGCCATAGCATCTATAGTTCCCTTTATGGATTACAGGACCAAGAAAGAAATTGGCCTGGAATGCCCCATTGTGACTCTGCACAGCAGGCTGCCCATGTCCATGAGGTACCCCTTCTCTGGACAGATGGAACATGTCAAATGGACAGTCTGAGATGCAGGCCAAGGTCATGTTCTCTTCTGACATCACTACAGGGCCCATCAGGGCTGCCAGGGAAGGTTTCTTGTATAAACCTGGAAGAAATGAGACAGAGACGGTTAGGGGGCATTTATCAGTGTTCATTATCTCCTAAGTGTTCTCTCTCCATGCTTACATTTCTGTGAGCTCTCTCTTTCTGCCCCATCTTTACCTTTCCTTCTTCTACCTTCCCATCTCTTCCCCTCTCTCTCTTTTCTGGGTCTCTGACTATAATCCTGTAACCATACATCCTACCCCAGGATTTGTTTTTTGATAGTTTCTGGCTCTCTATGCCTTGGTTCATTCCACCTGCCTGTTTATGTTTGTTTTTATTAACATATATTAAATTTATGTAGCAGTAGAATTCATTATGAAATATAAACTTGTAAATATAATGTACTTTTTTATAGTTGTTTTCATCAAAATTGAACTTAAAATGTAATTACATAATTTTATGGCCTCATTTTCTTTAAGTATTGTTATGTGTATATTTATGTGTGTACTCTTGAGCATATTATGCTGTTATTCTCTCTTGTCCATCAACTTCCACTGATTTCATTCCTTTTCCTAATTTTTCTTCTTTATACTTTCGTTTCTTCCAAATGTTTTGTCAATCCGTGGGTTTTTAAAATTAGCATACAAAGTAAAGGACTTTATTATGACATCCTCATCCAGATCATTTTGTTCAAGGTAATTTTTTTATGGTATTTATTGAAAGCTAACACAGGAATCCATGAAGAAGGGAAATTAAGAACCAGGGAAATGATGTGCAGAACAGGGCATTGGATGTGTCTGAACCCCTCCCACTGTATTGCCTTTTCTGGGCCTTACTCCCCACTTCATTTCATTTTTCATGGCACATGTGCATGCAAATGTGCGTGCACGCACGCACGCACACACACACACACACACACACACACACACACACACACACACCGTCTCTTCCAACGCCCCCTCCTGGTTAATCTCCTTCTCCCTCATGATTAGTTTCCAATTCAATGACTTATAACTCCATCCTATGTATATTAAAAATCTATTATCTTCATTCTAATATTCATTTTCTAACTCGTCTGTCCTTATACATATCTGTGCTAATGAACGTCTCTGTTCAAAGTACAGACTGTCCCACGAATGTGTTTGTTTCCCCTCGAACACGGGCCATGATTGTCCACCCCACTTGTTCCTCTTCGCGTGTGTACCGCTCAAGTGTAATCTATCACCCATCTCTCTATCTTTGCTTTGAACACCCAACATTTGCCGTCATTTCTCCATCTCTACTTTCGAAGCTTCTGCTCAAGCTTAGGACTTTTTACAGGCTTTCTCTTCCCACGCATGCCATGTTTACTATTTCCTTAGCCCTCTCTGTCTTCGAGTCTCTCTCACGGTCTCCCTGTCTGTCTTACTATTTGTATATTTTTCCATGTTTTGCATTATTTTTGTCTGCCAATCCCAGGGGGAACCAGTGTAGGATTGTTTTCTTCCATCCTAGAATGTCTGAATAACTTTGGGACATGGACTGACACGTTTGGAAATGTAGAGAACAGACAGTGATTGCTGGTCCACTCAATGACCCAGGGCTATGCTATTCTTTGATAAATAATTGGTCAAGCACAAGAATGGAAGAACTATCAAACTAGACATAAATTCTGTGGGTGCCATCTGCACCAAGGCCTCAGGACTCACGAAGAACCAGCCCCACTCAGCAGATAAACTCAGGTCAGACACATGATGTAAATATGTCTCTGGCAGATGTGTTTTAGAGGTAGAAACAAATGAAATAATGAACTGTTTTGGAATTGAAAATTAGTAGAATGACATCATTGTCTCCGATTCACATCAAGCTCATTGAGTTGCCCTTTTCTCCTTCTTTACCTCTAGTTATGACTTTATTTATTTTTTATTTTATATGTTGATCCAAGTTCCCTTTCCCTCTCTCCTTCCCTCCCTCTCTCCTTCCCTCGTACCCTTTCTGCCCCCTCACATGCACCCTTACCTCCCTCCCCTCCATCCCCCCACCCCAATTCCACATGTGGGGCAATACCATCCAGGTGGGGTCATGTAGACCTGTCAGGTCATTTGAAGTAGGGACTAGGACTTCTCTCCTGTCTCTAGATTAAGGCAGTTATCCCTCCACGGGGGATGTGTTCCCAAGGTCCTTTTGTGCACCAGGGATACATCCTGGTTCCACTGTCTGAGGTCCCTTAGTCTGCTCAGTCCTTCTGGCTGAGACCCATAGTTATGACTTTTTTTGACCTCCCTGTATCTGTGATTTATTGTAACCACTGGTCTGTCTTTGTGTCTCTATTTTTCATCGTCTATGTCAGTAACTCATAAACGAAGGCTTCCTTTCTTTGTTTCCCACAGTCATCTTTCCCATGACTTCCCAGCATTTCCAGCCTATAGAATAACTGCTCTGCATCACAGGGAGGATGATGAGCAGGTAACACCCTCTTACCTGTGATCACTATGTCAACAGGGTCACTGGATTCGGACCACTCATATGGCGTGTGATTGTAAGAGCCACTAACATTCGTAGGTCCCAGCATGGTCAGGTGTCACAGGTCTTATTGAGAAGTTGGCATGGGACCACCCAAAATGAGATTCTGCAAAATGCTGGAAAGATTCCTTGATTATTCCCCTTTCTCTGTGAAGTCAGAATGAAGGTGTCGAACATAATCTCTGAATGACACTCCAGGCTCAGCTTCTCTCCTGGTTTACCAGGGGGAGTATGTGGGACCACAAGGAAAGGCTTCCTGTAGATTCCTAGAAATAAAGAGATTGCAATTATGAACCTGACTCCAATCTATGCATCCCTGAAAATCTATGCTTTTCCCCTTAACCTGTCCTTCCTGTCAGCCTGTCCTTCCTGTCAGTGTCCTTGTCTGTGTTTATATCAACTGTGTCACAGACCCCCTTTGTCTTTCTCTGACTTTCCCCTATTTACTTGGCTCTGGCAGCAACACAATATTTTACCATTGATTTGTCGGGAGAATGTTTCTGCTGAGTCTGTCTACCATAGCCTCTATTGTCCGTTTTTAAGTTTGGGGAATGCAGGCAGTATAGCAGCTTTATGCCAGGATCCTTCATGCATCATTTTAATGCTATTTTAGAATAAATATAATTCTTGGAATGATAATGAATGAGAAGTGAAGGTAGGTGTCAGTGAAACTCTTCTGGCCTTTTCCAGGGATCAATACTCTGTGAGGCATTCCTGATCTGGCATCATGAACTCTGTTTCCTGCCAACATGAATCACTATCATCCTGACTTTACTGCTCTCTGCTCATCCCTTCCATGGTTCTTACATTGCCTTTGACATGGATTTCTGTATTAGTCTCTAATCATCACCATGACAAATTATCACAAATATGGTTCTTAAAAGGGACACAAGTGTGCGGAAATCAGAATTCTGAAGCGAGCCTAACTAGTAGAAATCAGTTATATGCAGTGATAGGTTACTTAGCAAATCCCTAGGGAAGGGTGCTTTTTGCCTTTCAGCCTCTAGAGGCCTTAAGCATTCCTTGGAATTTGGACCCTTTCTCCATCGTCAGAATTAGCAATAGGGTGTATCCCTCATAACACATTGTTCGTACACTAATGAATTTTTCATTATTTTGCTATATGAATCCTTGTGATTCTGCAGACCCCGATAATTCAGAACATTCTCTCATCCTGATGTCAGCCTGTTAATGCCCTAATTCAACCTTCAATTACCACTCCTTAACACTCATGAATCCTTAGCAATGGAAAGGGCATGCCCATGGGCTTATGATATGCCCATCATAGTATCTGATTCCCTGCTGAGACTGACTAAAACTTGTTCTGAAAATTCTAATGTGAGGTGATTTGGAGGAATGAAGCGACGCTTCAAACATGATTTCTGACCTGAAATTATGATTTTCAAAGGGTCACTGTGTGATGAGAGTTCACTAGTGCATCCATGGTTGTAATTATAGCATCTGTAGGTTCCTCCGTGTGCTGATGTCACAGGGCCCAGAGAATGCTCTTCCAGAATATGTTTTCATAGACCTGAGGAATAGGGTCTCCAAGTTCTTTGTACAGCTTGAACATGCCAGACTGTATATGAGAATCACATAGAAGATTCACACGCTATCCCAATACAACAACAGGGCGCCAGGCAGACAGTGAAGGCTTGTTGGCTTCCTGAAGAAATCATACAGAAAAATCTTTAATGATCTCCCTGCATTCCTGAGAGTTGAGCTTCCAATTTTCAGTTCCTCAGGTAGCTTCAATACAACAATTTTCTCTGAATTGAAACATCCATTTCAATTCAAGAATCTAAAAAGCTCAGGGCACTCAGTATGTAAACAAACATAATTACTAGAAAGCTGAAACTCACAAGATTCCTGCTCTATAGAAACAGTACGCCACCGGGCCTTCTGAATTCCAAAGGAGATATCTGAGGCATTTTTGCTGCCTCACAGGTAGTACAGAGTGTTCTATGGGGCTTTTATGACAATTAACCACACTCAGTTCTGATATCAGCAATGCTTTTGAGTCATCCCTTGTTTGTGTAAATAATCCCTCATCCATATTGCTATTAGTAATCTCAGATTCACAAATTCACCTATTTAGACTTTGAGGCTATCATTGTTTGGTCTGTTGTTTCCTTTATGAGGAGAACAGATTTGCATGTGCTTTGTCTTCCCAAAGAAAGTCTCAAACACATACAATAAATCATTTTCATGTAATGGGTGTCCGCCACCTACCTCATACATCTTTGTGTGCTAAGATATGTTAACTGAGAATTTGAGTAAGTATTAAATAACAAAGTACATTTGGTCATGAAAAAATTGTAATCTAAAAAGAAATTATGTAAGATGAGTGCAAGAAAAGAGTCATTTGCGAGATGACAGATGGGAATAGTGTCCACTCAGGTAGCAGAACAAAACATTCTTCATTCACACTCACTGACTCAAGAAATAAAACACCCAGGTTAGAATTACACTGTGAATATCCCAGACCTCAGGGTTGAGGGTGAGCTGGCCCACCGGACCAAAATATAAACAAATGACATCCAAACAGGAGGAGCAACCATTTGAACTACTCTGTCCCTTATGTACTCTTGTACAGAACTTCATTCACAGGTTCATTTGATTCGTCTTCTACACTAAGTGTGAGAAGTTATGGGCAGACATACAGTTTCTCCACCATTTCAAGGCCCCTTGTATATGAAACATTGAGAGTATAGAGTTTTTCTGCCACTTAGGTCACTTGGAGATAAGAAGCATTTGGACTCTTGGCTGCCCAACCATGAATCTTGGCCATTGCTTTGTATCCAAATGGTGGATGTTCCTGAGGAAAGAGGCAATAGCAAAACATTGCAGTGAAGATCATATGGATTCCAGCCCGTGTGGGCACCTTGCAACACTGCCCAAACAGAGGAGATCATGGACCCCGGCAGGAAACTGTCCCTGATGTGGAGTGTGACTGGTGATATTATTGACCCAGGGAGTCAAGATAGCTATGGCATCTGATCTCAAAAACAGGAGAAATCATCAACAAGACCATTTCATCCGGGCTGTAACCAATTTTCCCAACTTCATTCTCCGGTTGCGCCGAATGGTGAAGGTATTTACAACCGAAACTTTCTGCATGTGGCAGAGGCGGTGGGAACTAAAATCTAGCAGAGAACAACGGTGAGGCTCTGGTAGTAAACACAGGGGAAAGGAAGGACTATGATTTCCATGACAAACAATTCATAGCGTCTTTTTTAATGAAGTGACAGGATTGTGAGAAACCATGAACAAATATTTGGAGCTAGGAAGCACGGCTGATAGAGAGTATGTGGTGTTTTTCTTTACGGTTCTGGGTTATCTCACTTGGTATAATGTTTTCTAGTTCCATTTATTTTTCTCAACATTTCGTGGTCTCATTGTTATTTACCACTGCGGAGCATCTCAAGTGTACACGCCACACATTTTTGTTGTCCATTCATCAGCTGAAGGACATTCAGGTTGTTTTCTTGTCTAGCTGTTGAAAATATACCTGCTGAAAAAAATAGCGGTGGTAGCATCCATGGCATAGGATATCATGTTTTATGGACACATGCCAATGGGTAAAAATGGCACAAATACAGTATGCAGAGGGCCATACAGCAGTGACAACTAGGATTTAATAAATCGACTCACTAGAAGTCATCGGAGAGTCCCTGCTTAGCAACGCTGACTCATCAATTGTTCTTGGGGACCCCCACTTGGCACAGCCATGGGGATTTTGACAGTGAATGGTTTTCTGTGTGTTACTTTCTCACCATGGCTCCCTGATAATAACGGTTGTGGGGTTCTTTCCACAACCCATTGGTGGTGTGTTTTACACTTACTGGCACATGTATAGCTGTAGATGATGTAGAGGATGATTCTACCTAAGTTATAGAATACTGATGAACAGAAATAATCAGGAATATTTTCATAACTCGGTCTGACATAGAAGAATTCTCAGCTACAAAGACAGTCTTTTACACATCTAGCCAAGACCTCAGCAGATCCCAAGTTGCCTGGTTGCCCCTAGAGAGAAATACACAGGTCATTCTCCCAGGTATTGTTTACTGATTAGTCTGAACATACTCCTTACAACTCCATTCAAGCTCACTAATTGTTATTGTTAAGTCTTGGTTTCCAATGTCATTTTCTGTCTGGGAATGCTCACCAACATAGAGGCACATGTAAAGGTCAATGTGACATTCCTAGCCCGAGAGATACTACATGACTTAATTTTGTTTTGAGTTTGGGTAGGTCCTTGTTAAACCACCTATAATTGTCCAGAGTGAGGAGGGGAGAAAGGAGAGACAGCAGAAAAGAGCAGGGACAGAAGGAGAGAGAGAGAGAGAGAGAGAGAGAGAGAGGGAGGGAGGGAGGGAGAGGGCAATGTAGTGGGAGGCGAGAGAATGTCAGAGACAACAGGGAAATAGTGGAGAGGCAGAGAGAAAGATGCGGTTAGTAAGGAAAAAGTTGTTGAATAGAGGATCAGGAGGAGAGCCAAAGAGACTGTCACAAGAAAATTATTTTCTAGATGAAATAAAGAGAAAGTTGCCATCAGAAAGTGTCTGTGCTTCTTTCCTATTTTAATCAGATAAAAAGATCTAACTATTAGATAAGATCTTTCCCCCAAGCTATTATCACATTCATGAATTTTCTTTGCATACCCTAGTGCTGCCGGGGCTGAACCCTCATAGTTATGAATCATAGTACTCATGAGTGAAGGTCTCAAGAAATTAATTTTAAAAGAAGACTGTTTTATAAAAAGAAAAAGAAATGATCTAAGTATAGGAAAAAGACTGTCTAATTAGTCTATGAAATTTAGAAATGAATCGGTGAATAACAAACATTTGGCAATATCCATATTAAGTAAAGAATACAACTACTGAAATGGAAAATGTGTGGGTGAGCTTGCTGTCTAATCAGATAAAGGCTTCTGCTGCTGTACCCGACTCTCTGGATTCCATCGCTAGGACCCACATGGTTAAAGTAAAATACTGATGCAGAAGGTTGTTCACTGACCTACAAACTTGTGCCATATTACATGCACACACACACACACACACACACACACACACACACACACACACACAGCACCTGTGTATACATGCTCACAGATGTGCCTCAAATAAATGCAAAATTTCAAAATGTTAATGGAATATTTCAATAGTATGCTTGGGTCAAGAAGATAATGAGTAAGCTTACATCAGGCACTATATAATCTGATGGGTAAATACAGAAAATGTGTAAATGTACAATAATAAGCACTGATAGGAGTTTTGGATACCATCCTGGTACCAAGTTATCAGTCACACAAATTCAAGAAAGGACAAAGGATTTTAGAGGTTTTCTTGGGTGTGTGGTGATGGGTGGGGCTAGGATACATTTAGGCTAGGGAATGAACATAATTAAAATATATCATAAAATTGTCAAATAATTAATAAAATATCAACAAAGGATGCAACTAACAAAGCTAATCAACAGAAAAAAAAAACCTGAGAAGAAAGTGTAGAACACTGTTGAAACATGGTCAGGTCCAAGAAGGTCAAATGCCACAAAGAAATTCAGCCCAAATAGTCATGGTCACAGAGTATATTATTATCATAGGATATCCTGAAATCAGAATGATAAGAGAAGCAAAGCACACACGAGGGATATTCCATACAACTAGTGGCAGGCTTCTGAGCAAAGATCTACAGGACTTAGTAGATCAAGAGGATGTATTCAATAAAGTAAGTGGTTTAAAAAAAAAAGGCAGACTATAAATGTCAGCAACACTGTCCTTCAGAAATGGTGATAATGAAAATTTCAGAAAAACAGTAGCAGATAGTAGAGTTCACCATAAGCATAGAAAATGGCACAGAGGTCTTCAAGCTGAAATAAAAGGTTGCTAATGAGTCACATGAAAACATCTTTATGTAGAAAAAGTAAAAGTTGTTCACTAAAGTTACAACAGCGTCCTGGTGCCACACAAATTCCATCTGTGGTATAGATGTTTGAAGGCAAAAATAATAATGTCAATGGTTTGTCAAGTGACATACAAATTAAAAAAACCCCACAAATTATCTCATATACAACATGAAAAATAGAAGGCCCAGAGATGTATTAGGGCTCAAGCTTCAAGCTGAATATCAGAAAAGCAAAGCAGCCAGCCACTAGCTCTCACCTCTACCTCAGGCTGAAAGGGTTGATCCTGTCTCTATGAGCTCTTGCCAAGCTGCAGACTATAACCTCTCCTCCATGTGTCTGAAGAATGGAAAGTCTGTGTGAGACTGCTTCTGTCTTATATACTTCCTTAATGTTGGCATTAAGGTGTGAGCAATAGTTATCTTTTAGACTGATTCAGTCTTGTGTAGATAGATCTCTCTGGCCTTGGACTCATAGTTACCTTCCCATCTTTTAATTCTGAGTCCTTGGATTAAAGGTGTGTACCACCTCCTAGCTTCTGGATGCTGGGATTAAGGTGAATGCCTGGCTCCTATGGCCTGTGGCTGACTTTGCTTTAATAAAGCATAAACACAAATCTTACCACATTACAAAATCTGAAAATTGTGGGGGTGGTCAGATGAGATTATAGCAAAGGGGAATATTTTTTTTAATTTAAAAATATTGATTATCCTCAAGGTGTTATGGCCCCACTCTTAATCATAGTGCTTGGGTGGCAGAGGCAGTCAGATATCTGTGTCCACTGGCAGCCTGGTCTATACGCGAGTTCTAGGCTAGTCAGAGCTACACAGAGAAAACCTGTCTTGAAAGGCCAAAAAATGTTTATCTGATGAGGTTGGTGCCTAACTCAGCAGGGACAGTGTCTCGATGGTCTGGAGAAAAGGAGAGGCGGTTCTCAGGTCCTAACTTTGCAGTTCGGAAGGCTCACCAATGAGTCACTCACAGAAACCACCAGCCAACACCCACAATGTCTGCTCTCTTGTTAAAATGCAGCCTATCTATTGGGATGGGTAGTTACTCCAGGTTTTAAGGATGGACTCACCTGCTTGTACCAATGTCCTCAGGACTGGGAAGAAGCCTGGAAAGAAAAATTCATGATGGGTGATCTATCTCCTTCCAATAGACTGGCCATCTGGTCTCCCCATCCCCATAATGCTTCTGTACAGTAGAATCAGAGATCACTTAAGTTAAGGTGAACTCTTGCATCAAAACCCACGACACAAACCAATGTTTCTGCTGTGGATGTATCCAGCCTCCTTAGACGATCTATCCACCTGTATTCCACACCCTTCATTCCAAGCAGGACTCACCAGTGCACACAAGGTTTAGGAGCACAGATAGCATGGTGCTGCTGCTTCAGCTGCCAAGAGATAGAATCAGAATGTCTCTTACAGGATGTCCTGAGAGGCTCGAAGCATCTACCTGACCACAGCAGAGAAGCTGAGAATCAGAGCACTTCCGTCCTCCCCCGTGTTTGTTGACCATTTTCCACACAGGACTTCTCTGTAGCCATGGCTGCACTTTGTAGGTAGGCTAGGCTGGCTTTAGATGTAATGGTCTACCTTAGAGTGCCCCCCATATGCTTGGATTAAAGGTGTGTATCCCCATAGGAGCCATTAAATGTGCCCATCCTTTTACTATGGCATCAGAGGACCAAACTTCTTGGAAATTGTTGACAATTGAGTTTGTCATTAACAGAATCAACCATGACTACAGCTACGTTGAATCATAGACCCAACACGTTTTATTCCAAGTATTCAAATTTGATTATGGTGCTAAATATTTGCATATTGTTGCTTTTTTAAAATCTGAGGCTCAATGCATATATTGGTGTTCTGTGCAACATGTCCAATGAGTATTTATAGCTTAATATTCCTGTGTCAGGTTATATTTATTCGGTTTCTTGATTCATCGTGTAGGGTTTTTTTTTCCCCTCTTTTTAGAATGATAAAGTTCCACTTCTTTGCAAAAATGAAAGAAATGAAGAAAGGGTGCTTTTTTCTTTAACTGAAATTTAAGACCCAGCATTAAGATTCTTCAATATTTTTCATTTTGGTTAATGTGTGAATATGTCCATGTCTGAATGAGTGTGTTCTGGTGATGTGTAAGGTCTGAAGTGGGCATTGATTGGATCCCCTGGAGCTGTAGTCACAGACAGTTGTAAGCCTCTGGGCTAGGCATTAAGAACTAACATTGTGTCCTGTGCAATACAGAACACACTCTTAACCACTGTGTGATCTCTCCAGCCCCTGTACACTTAACAATCCTTTACCAAAAATCCCAGACATACATTTATTGTTTTGTATTGTTTCTCTTCATAGTTGAATGATTGACATAGAAATATCTGAGAATGTTTGATAGGTACAATTTGGCAAGCTGCTTTTGCATTTTCAGACATTATTATTTTTGAAGGCTTGTTCCTGACTTTATAGCACTTAGCCTTTAATTCAGTAGGACGTATTAAATACATCGAAGAGAACAAGAACTTGTAAGAAACCGCAAAAAAACAAAAAACAAAACAAAACAAAAAAACCCAAACAAACAAAAAGAAGGGGAACATTTGAAACAGGAGTAACTATTGGCTATTGGCTAGTGGCTACACAAATTCTGGGAGTGTAATATGCAAAGGTAGCATTTATGCTCTTCTATATTTTATTGCATTGTTAGGCTTATTTTCTTACGCGTTACTCTACATTTTAAACTTAAAATTTTATCAAATAAATTATATTTATACCATTTTCTTTGTTTTGTTCCTCTCAACCTCTCCTGTATAGCTCTTTTGTTATCTCAAATACATCTTTACCTTTAATCATCTCTATGTATACACACACACACACACACACACACACACACACACACACTCCTAAATACAAACACGATCTGATTAATTGGTATAATGTTATTTATATGCATCTAATTTTAGCGTTGACCGCACTGCTAGGAGATGCAATCTCGCAGCAAACTTCCTTTTCCTCTTGTTCTTACAGCCCTCTCACTCCTTCTTGCAGGATGCTCTCAGCCTTAGGATCAGATGTTTGTTGTAGATGGATCAGCTGCAGCTGGACATTGCTCAGTTCACTTGTTCTCAGTATTTTTTATTGGTTTCAGTTTTTGTAACGGTGTTTGAGGCTAATTGAAGTTTCTTTTTTTTTGGTGCAAGAACTACATTTATCTGTAGACACAAGGAAAAGCATTTAGTTATTGAAATGCAGTTCCAAATTATACTTAATTAGTAAAGTGGCAGTTGTGGATTTCTCCAAAATCAATGACCTCACTAGCTTTGGATAGTTGGGCAGATTTCCAGAACCAAGCAATATTTCCTTGTATCTGAGAAGACCTTAAGTCCAGCTAGACAGCTAGTATCTACCTCCAAGATATATGTGCCACAATTCCATCCTTGGAATTATTGTGCCATGCAGGACATGAAGAGACTAAACAAGTCCTCAAACATTCATCTTCCTAAATGCTGAAGTATCAGCAATAGCTTCTTGGTAATTCTTGTAGATAAAAGGTCCGGTGTCACACAATGAATAGCTTTAAAATAATTACTGAGATATTGGGGAGATGGCTCAGTGATTGAAACATTATCCACCTATCATCTCCCTCTCTGGCATCTATCATGACTCTCTGCTCACCTATATAACTACTATTTATCAATCGATCACATTTTATCTACCGTCTTCAATCTATCAATAAACCTGCCATTCAGTCATTTATGTATTTGTTATTATCAAACTATGTTTGAATAAAATATATTTATCTATTGTATTTTCTATAGGCCATTGATTTTTACCTGTCTGTCTCCCTTTATCTTTCATTGATTTGTATATGCAAAAGCACCTTTGTACCAAAAATAAGCACAGTATTGAGGAGTTACCTTTAAGTTTTCTGTCCCTCTGTCTCTCCTTTCCAGGGAGTCCAGTAGACACCATGACACTCAGGCAGTAAGCCATTGATTGAATAGGGGCCCCAAGCTTCATAACTCAAGACCCAGTTACAGCCATCTCAGCAGAATTCTAAGGAGATTAGACTATCCTTGGCTAATAACATCATGATGTTTTCATATACAGTACCATGTTTTTTAAAATTTAATTTAATTTTTAAAAATTTATTATTTTTATTTTACATATCTATCCCTAGTTCCCTCTCCTCCTCCCTCCCTCCTTCCCTCCCTTTCACCCTTCCTCCTCTCATGCCTCCCCAAACCCCCTCCCATTCCATTCTCCCCACTCCATAGGGAAGGTGATGAATTGCAGGAGGGGATCAACAAAATCTGTCAAGTCATTTGGAGTAGGGCCTAGGCCCTCCCTCCTGCCTCTAGGTTAAGGGAGTATCCCTCCATGGGGAATGTGCTCCCAAAGTCCTTTCCTGCCCAGGGATACATCCTGGTTCCACTGTCTGAGGTCCCTTCGACTGCTCAGGCCTTCTAACTGAGACCCACTTCAGGGGGTCTGAGTTGATAAAATGCTGGTTTCCCAGCTATCAGTCTGGGGGTCCATTAGCTCCCCTTTGTTCAGGTCAGCTGTCTTTGTGGGTTTCTGTAGCCTGGTCTTGCCCCCATTTTCTTATCACTCCCTCCCCTCTCTGCAACTGGATTCCAGGATTTTTGGCTCAGTGTTTAGCTGTGGGTGTTTGCTTCTGTTTCCATCAGCTAGTAGATGGGGGCTCTATGATGATGGATAAGTTAGTCATCAATCTCATTATCAGGGAAGGGCAATTAAAATAGCCTTTCCACTGTTGCTCAAATTGTTAGTTGGGGTCAGTCTTGTGGGTCTCCCTGGACATTTTCTCTAGAGTCAGTTTTCTCTTCCAAACCTATAATGGCTCCCTCTATTATGGTATCTCTCTCCTTTTTTATTTTTGCTCTCGTCTATTCCTCAATCTTCCCTAGTCCCACATTTCTCTCCTCTTCCCCTTCTCTTTCTCCTAACTCCCATCTCTACTCACTTCCCCTCCCCCACACCCAATATGCTCAGGAGATCTTGTTCCTTTCCCCTTCTCTGAGGGACCTTCTAAGAATCTCTTAGGTTCCTCCCCATTTCTTTGGGGTTTTTTCATATCCTCTTTGGGGGCCTCTATAATTTTCTGGAAGTTGTTTTCAAGGTCATTGTCTTCTGCTTCATCTGCATTGTTGTGTTCAGGTCTTGTTGGTGTGAGTCCTAGATTCTTGTGGTTTCATATTAGTCTTTCTATTATTGAATATGTTCTCGTACTGCCGTATTCCCATCCCTTCTTCCAGTGGGTGAAGGTCAGGTCTGTCTCTATTCTCTCTTCTCCCAGTGGTTGTAGGTGGGTCAGGAGTTTGATGTAAATCTGGATGGTCTCAAACAGAGGGTGTAGGTGGTCAAAGGTAGAGGTGAGGGCAGGCTCTGGATGATCTGGCATGTCGTGGTGGGTCCACTATGCGCAGAGCCAACCCAGGAAGTTCCAAGGAGAGGGTGGGGGTGTTGGACCTGAGCTGGCCAAATACCTCAAGCAGAGGATGTAGGAGGGCCAAGGCAGTGTCTGGATGGTGTGGAGTACCAGGGCGGGTCCTTCCTTGCAAAATTTTAAAACATGTACACACAGAGAGACACACATGAACCAAATAATGCAAGAATTTAAAACTCAGTAGAATTTTTCAATATTAGGTTTTACAAAATAGAAGAACTGATGAGTTTTGATCGTGCATTATTTAATCTGATGTGTGAGAGAGAAACTCACTGAAAACTCAATAAAGTAGAACGACAGGGTCTATAATACCCTTTAAATGTCAAAATTTTAATTATGAATATTCAGTAAAGAGTAAAGGACCATGGAGGTTTAGTTGGGTTTCTAGTGGAGGAGTAGACCTAGAAGGAGTTTGTGCAGGGTGATAAACATGATCACAACACGTTGCATGATATTCTCACAGGATTTGTAAAATATCAACAGTGGACATAACAAAGCTTAACATTAGCAGAGGAACTTAGAGAAATAACTATAGAACAATTTTAAATTATGGAAAAAATGTAAATGTGCAGTTCCAAGAAGGTCACAGCACAGAGAAGAAATTCAACCCAAATAATCAAGTTCACAGAAAATATTATCATAAGAGATCTTGACATCAGAATAACAAAAGAATCAAATAAGATATGATGGCTAATGCAGACATCTGAGCAGAGCCCTGCAGTCCACTAGAGACCATGATGTATTCAATGAGGGGAGTGGGAGGGAGAAAAAAACCTGAGTACAAATGTTGGCATCACTGTCCTTAAGAAATGAAGAACATGAAGATTTTCTTAGAAAAAATAGCAGTTGGGTATGGATATGATCAAAATGCACATACATGTAAGGAACTGTCACGAGACCCATTATTTTATGTAATAGTATAATATATTATTCATGTATCCTGGAGCTTCGTGTTGATATGAAACTGTGAAATACTCAACATGGTCACACCCTCAAGTTATTTGGTAAAGGTTGGAAGGAGTGAAATGAAATAGACAACCACGAACTAAGAAAAAGGGTTTGATTTCTGTCCAGTGGGTAGCGAGGACCATAGGACTTGTTTGTAAAGGAAAGCGCTTTCACAGTAGGAATAATGAAAATGTTCCCAAACTTAGAGACCTCTGTCTTCAGATTCCAGCTGTTGTTTCACTTCATCTATCAGTCTTTTCTGGAGAAATGGCTGCGGTCTCCAGAGAAGACTTCCCCAGATCACTGAGAACTCATGGGGTGCAGGGACTCTTCCATCATGGTGCATCATTTGCTCATTGTCATGTACACACTGGGGTAAGTGGAAAATTCCTCAGGAAACTGGGAAACCTTCGCGGTCAAGTTTTGTTTGAAGATAATCTGATCAAATTCTGTGTATGTCACTTCCTGAATTTCTTGTCTCTCAGGGTCCTAGAAAGAGGTAAGTTTTTTAATTAGTTATAATAATTGCATCATTTGTGTATTATTTTAAATATATATTTATTATTTTTTATTATTTTACATACTGATCCCAGTTCCCTCTCTTTCCTTCCCTCCCATTCCCCCTGACACCCTACCAATCCCATCCTGCTCCACAGGGAGGGTGATGCCTTCCGGGAGGGATCATCAAAATCTGTCAAGTCATTTGGAGTAGGGTCTAGGCCCTCCCTCCTGCCTCTAGGTTAAGGGAGTATATCTCCATGGGGAACATGCCCCAAAGTCCTTTTGTGTACCAGGGATACATCCTGGTTCCACTGTCACAGGTCCCTTAGATTGCCCAGGCCTTCTACTGAGACCCATGTTCAGGGGTCTGAGTTGGTCCAATGCTGGTTTCCCAGCTATTGATCTGGGGGCCACGAGCTCCCCTTGTTCAGGTCATGGTAAATGTTAAACCACATTGTACACACATATCCTTTCAGATTATGAAGGACTATTACGCTGTATGGAAGAGGGCAGACTTAGGAGGACCTACCTGTCTGTTCAGGCTTGTTCTCACTTCAGACTCTGGATCCATGTTGGCTGCATTTTAGAGGACAGAAATAGTTAAGCAGACAATAAAGCAGCCTGCATTCTCGTTTGAGATTCATTGTGCTAGAGAGGTATGTTAAAACCCAAGGTTGCTTGCTTTCCACACAGCAGAGTCAGGTGTTCTGCTTCTCTATGTTCACAATTCCATCCCACCCACGCTCTACCCTAATAATTCTCTCGAGCATTATCTGTCTCTTCCTTTGCCCATCTCTCTTGCAAAACTTCTCGTACATATTTGTGTATGCTACTGATGCGAGGATGCCGAATGTCCATTCAGGGATTTCTCAGTGATCTGGGATTTCAGGGGAAGAACAAGGGCTCTCTTGCCTCTCTGAAGCCCGGCCTCTGTTTCTCTGTCTTGGCCCCAAGTACACTTTTGTAAATGAAGAACACACACCTGAATTCCTCCGGTCTTGCATTCTCACACTATGCAGATGACGCTCACTGGCTTGTTCCCGAGACTTACTCTTTTTGGCAGAGAAACAAGAGCAAAAGGAGGACGATGAGGAACACAGGGATCATGGCCACTGACAGCCCAATCACAACATTCTGGTTCTTGTGGTTATCTGGAGGAAGATGTGAACCCAATAAGAGGTGCATCATGGGGTACTGATTTTGATAGATTGCCTAATTTCATTTATTTTTGCATAATTAACATACTATTTGTTTCAGGACAGGAATCCATGGAGAATATACTACCATTATTTTGCTAAATGGGTGGTGTCAAACTGACTCTCAATGACTTATCATTATACTCATATATTAGTGCATTTCTCACCTCAGCAGGTGAGCTTGTATTTTGATTGATGGTAATTAATACAGATAGCAACAACTGGCTAAGGTGCATAGAATAAGAGATTGTTTATTTCTTGTACATAAATTACACCTTTACATCCATTTTCTTATGTTCGGGGAACATCGTGAAGAGATTTCAAAAAGAAGCTGTGGATAAATACAGGAAACGTGTCTCTGGACACAGTAGGGCATTTGTGTATATGAAATTCACAGTAAGTTGAGAGCATATGCCCATGACCAGTGTAGCTCAAGCAGGACAAAATACAAGCATGGAGAGTGGAGGTGAACATGAAATCCTATACTTAACCAAGATGCTATATGCAATTGATAACTAATTGGAGGGGTGTCAGTTTTAGAAATGTTGTTACCAGTAAGTTGACTAGGCTCCAGCAGAAGGTCCTCAGCCAAGAACATACCGGCATTATGCAGAATACTGGGTGCAAGTATCTCAATCCGAGCTTGATACAAATGCTCAGTTCATCTACTTCGCAACTTACTTCTACAACACCCTTGAACAAAAACTCTAATTCTATTGTAGGAAAGAAGCGAAGTCAAGCCTATTTCTGCCAGAGACAGCTTTTAGAAAACAGAGATCTTTTCTGCTTGCTTGCTTCCCTTTCAGTCCCTATCATCTCCTCCCCAGGAGAAACAAAGCTAGAGTGAGCACTTCATTTATCCTGGAAAGTAATACAATTTAATTTTCTTTTCACTGGCAGGAAGTCTCAGGTACAGAAATTAGAGATGTGAACAGTCAATCCTTTTACTTTCTGTGATGCTGTAAAACACTTCCAATGTTATGAGTTTCAAAAATCAGAGAGGGGAGATGTCAATATTAAGACTACTGAGTCAGGAGGAGCTAGACAAAAAAAAAAAAAAAAAAAAAAAGAACAGAGTTTGGTCTCTACGTTTCCATGGTAGAGAAGATGAATCAGTTACACACTAGTTTGGAATCTGTTTCTATGCATGATTGAGATATCTTGTTGACACTCTCCTTGAATTTCAAGTCATTATCAGTCCATAGGAATACTGTCGGGAGAGCTGTGCTTTGCCCCCAACTGGTTTGAATCTCATTCCTTTTTGTTTCGTTTTTTTGAGACAAGGTTTCTCTGTGTAGCTTTGGAGCCCTCTCCTGGAACTCACTCTGTAGCCCAGGCTGGCCTCCAAACTCCCAAAGATCTGTTTGCCTTTGCCTCCCTAGTGTTAGGATTAAGGCGTGTCCCACCACCGCCAGGCTTGAACCTCATTCTTAACTGAGTTGGTCCTGACCAGTTTCTGTATCTGCCTGGGTACATAGGTATCCCAATGTGGATATAAAGTTACGTAAGAAGTGTCTGCCATTTTGTAATCTCATACCAGGTCTCAAATTCCATGTCTTTTATAAAGGCTTTCAGCTGAAATATATTTATGTCCCTTTCCCCTTCCACCCTCCCTGTTTCTAGTCCTTTCCATTTACTCTTCCTCCAAACTTTCCCATATCCCCATACCTTTTTGCATTGGTAGCCTTCTTTTTCTCTGATAATTATTGTTATATGTATTATATTATGTACCCCTCTCTCTCTCTCTCATTCCCCCCTCTCTCTACACACACACACACACACACACACACACACACACACACACAGGGGAAGAGACAACAGAAACACAACGGTCCTTCTCTGTAGTTCCCCATGATTCTTACTCTCTATCATCAGTGTGAAGGTTCTCAGATAATCATTTAAGATTTTTTTTTTAGTCACTAGACATGAGATATATCTGAGATTTCTTACCTGTGACAGGAACGTATATATCTGAGACTTTCTTACTTGTGACAGGAGCGTGCAAGGGGTCACTTGGGGAAGACCCATGTGGGAGGAGTTCCTGAAAAAGCCATAGCATCTATAGTTCCCTTTATGGATTACAGGACCAAGAAAGAAATTGGCCTGGAATGCCCCATTGTGACTCTGCACAGCTGGCTGCCCATGTCCATGAGGTACCCCTTCTCTGGACAGATGGAACATGTCAAACTGATGGTCTGAGATGCAGGCCAAGGTCATGTTCTCTCCTGACATCACTACAGGGCCCATCAGGGCTGCCAGGGAAGGTTTCTTGTATAAACCTGGAAGAAATGAGACAGAGACAGTTAGGGGGGCATTTATGAGTGTTCATTATCTCCTAAGTGTTCTCTCTCCATGCTTACATTTTTCTGTGAGCTCTCTTTGCACTTTACCCTCTCCCCATCTTTATTTTTTATTTTTCCTCTTGTTTCTTTCTCTCTCTTCCATTCTGTGTTATCTTATTTAGTCTGTGACCTCACTCTGCCCTCAAATATTTTACCCCAATTTTTGCTTTCCTGACATTTTCTGCCTCTATTTGCATTTGTTCATCTATCTGTCTTTTACAGTAATGTTTTTTTTTAACACACATTAGTTTTATCTAGCAATTGACTTTATTGTGAGGTATTCATATGCACATACAATGTATTTTCATAGTTATTCTGAAAATATGTCTTAGTTTTGTAGTCAAACCTATGTCTTCATCATTTTATGGTTGTTCTTTAAAAATTGTTATATATATTTATATGTATATAATATTGATCATATTAGTGACATTATTCTCTGTTGCCCCTCTACTTCCGCTGATCCCATTCATCTTCCTAATTGGGTTCCCTTTTACTTTCGAAAATTTCCAATTGTTTTGCAGGTCAATGGGTTACCGGAGTTCGTTTTAATTAGCATACAAAGTAATGGGCTTCATTATGACATCCCCATACACCCCTTTGTTCAGTTCATTCCCACTTCCCTCGCTGATCCATTCCCTCCCTTTTATCCTCTTTCATGTCGTATTTCTTTCCCACCCCTCTGTGTTAATTTTTTTCTTCCTCTCATGGCCACCCTTCTGATTTCATGACCCATAACTTTTTTAAAAGATTATTTTACATATTTTAAAAATCCTACATATTCTAAAAATCTAGGATCTGGTATCATTCCATTTTCACTGTCATTCTCGTCCCTGTTTACGAATTCATGTTGATTAATCTCTGTTTTTAGAGCATGTTTGTTTCCCTTGAACAGTGCCCAGGATGACCTTTCCTTTCTTGTTCCCCTTATTGTGTGTACTGCCCAAGTGTGACTCATCATCTGCCTCCCAAGCACTTTCAATTTTGGCTTACACCTCTGTAAAAGTCTACACATCGTGTATCTGACAAGCTTTGTGTTGAAATATTTAACATCTGCCATTACTTCTCCATCTCTACTTTCAGAGTTTCCTTTCAGGCTTCCATCTTTTTGTGATTTTCTCTTCCCACACATGTTGTGTTTATTAATCTTTAGCCCTTCCTGGGTGCCACCTGTGTGAGCGGCAAGGACTCCTTAATAACCAGTCCAACTGAGCACATGGACTCAGGTCAGACACATGATCTGTCTGTCTCTCATGGTAGATGTATTATAGAGGTAGAAGCAAAAAACAAATTCTGAACTGAGAGTCTGAATGATAGTAGAAGACTTTGTTCTGCCTGATTCATATAATGCTCACTGAATTGTCATTTTCTGTTTATCCCTACCTCTGAATCCTTTGCACCCCCTGTGTCTGTACTTTGCAGTGTGACCTATGGCCCTGTTCTTGTAACAATGTTTTCCTTGTTTTATGACAGTAAAATACTCACCATGGATGTCTTTGTTTAAGTTTCCCACACTCATCTTCCCCATCATGTCCCAGGATTTTCAGTTTACAGAGTAAGAGCTTTGTATCACCAAGTAATGAAGAACAGATAACACCCTCTTACCTGTGATCTTTATGTCAATAGGGTCACTGGATTTGGACCACTCATATGGGGTATGATTGAAGGAACCATAACATATGTAATTCCAAGCATGGGCAGATGTCATAGGACCTATTGAAAAGATGGCATAGGACCCTCCAAGATGGGATTCTGTATAACAATTAATTATTTCCTTTCTTTTGTGAAGTCAAAATGAAGGTGTCAAACATAATCTCTGAATGACACTCCGGGATCACCTTCTCTCCTGAATTGACCAGGGGTGTTTGTGGAGCCAAGAGGAAAGGCTTCTCGTAGATTCCTAAGAATAAAAAAGAAAATGTATGAACACGATCACACTCAGTGTCCTTGAAAACCTATGGTTCTCCCCTTAAAAGTCTGTTGTTCCTGTTAGAGCTCTGGTGCATTTGGTTGTGTATATTTCAACTTTGTATTCAGGCTTTGAAATATTCATGTGTAGATTTATCACTTATCTGGTTCTAGGATCAACACAATACTTTCCTGCTGGCTTGTGCTGAGAATGTGTCTTTTGAACTCTTCTTCCGTAGACTGTATTGTCCTTTTCTAAGTGTTGGGAGTGCAGGAAACATGACAATTTTCACACAAGACTGCTTTATGTGTCCTTTTTAATGCTAGGTTCAATAGAGTATAATCCTTAGCAGGATGAAAAAATTGTTATTGGGGATGTGCGACCTGGAAACTCTTCTGACCCTCTCTGTGGTTCAAATTTACTGTAATGTATCCCTGATCCAGAATCAAGAGTGTTGCTTCCTCCAAACTTGTTGATGTATTGGCATGTTGACTTTACTGCTCTCAGTGTATGCCCTCCCTGGCTCTTTTTGTTCATTTAATTATTTATTTTAAAATATTTTAAAATTTATTATTTTTATTATTTTACAGATCAATCCCAGTTCCCTCTCCCTCCATCCCATGCCCCCAACTCCCTCCCTTCCTATTCCCCACCCATTCCACAGGGAGGATGATGCCTTCCGGGAGGGATCATCAAAATCTGTCAAGTCATTTGGAGTAGGGTCTGGGCCCTCCCTCCTGTCTCCCTTAAGCTCCCTGGCTCTTAATTTGCCCTTTACTTGGTTTAAAAATTAGTTTCCAATCACTACCATAACAAACTACCACAAATGTGATTCATAAAAAGAACACAAGTGTTCTGGAGATCAGAACCCTGAAAAGCTCAAATGGCCTAAATTTCATATCTTCAGGGAAAATTGCTCCTCAAAGCACTAGGGAAATACCCATTTATTTCTACATTCCAGCTTCTACAGACCTCATGCATTCATTGATCCTTAGAGTCTTCCTACACTGTCAGAGTTATCAATAGACTGTCTCCCTCTTAATGGTTTGTTCTGCCAGCTACTGAATTTGTCCTTATTTTATGATATCAGTGCTAGTAGTTTTAAGGACCCAGGATAACTCAGGCTTTTCTTCCACTCTGATGTCAACTTGTTAAGATCCGAGTTCCATCTTCAATCCCAATTTTTCCTAGATTCATTTTACACTCAGGAAGACTTAGGGACTAGAAAGTACATGTCCTAGTGTATTGTATTGTGCCCAGGACATTATCCATTTCTCTGTTTTGAATATGCCTTTATAAATATAAACCTCTCACTAGCACCATTTAGACAATTACAGGGCTGAGGGATTTGTGGGAATGAAAATCCACTTCACATATCATATCTGACCTGAAATTATGATCTTCAGAGGGTTACTTTGTGCTGCAGGTTTATTAGGGGGATTATCCCCAGTAACCCGTAGCATCTGTAGATTCCTGCATATGCTGGTTTATTGGACCCAAGACAAGGCTCCTTTGGAAAAATCTTTCAGGGATTGGAGAGGTAGGATCTCCATTCTCTTTGTGCAACTTAGACACGTAAGACTCACTATGAGAGTCACATTGAATTTCTACATGCTGTCCCTGTGGAACAACATGGCTGGCCAGATAGAGTGAAAGCTTGTCATGGCTTTCTGCAGAGACATGAGTAACATGTAACATGAGAACAGAGTAATATATGTAACGATTTTCCTTCAACCCTGAATTTGATCCTCAATCTTCACTTTGGGGATCCCTTGCTGCTATAATTTTCTCTGCATTGAAGCATTCCTGCTTCTCCAGGGAAAGCAAATCAAAACAATTCTGAGATACCATCTTACTCCTGCCAGAATGGCTAAAATTAGAAACACCAATGACGGCGTATGCTGGAGAGGATGTGGAGAAAGTGAACAGCGTACACTGCTGGTGGGATTGCAAATTCATTCAACCATTTTGGAGATCAGTATGGCAGTTCCTCTGGAAAATGTGAATCAGTCTACCACAGGACCTGGCAATTCCACTCTTAGGCATATACCCAAATAATCCACATCCATGCAACAAGGACATCTGTTCAACTATGTTCATAGCAGCATTATTTGTGATAGCAAGAACCTGGAAGCAAGCTCGATGCTCCTCAATTAAAGAATGGATAAAGAAAATGTGGCAATTTCACAATGGAATACTACTCTGCAGAAAAAATAATGGAACCTTAAAATTCACAGGCAAATGGATGGAACTCGAAGAAACAGTCCTGAAGAAACCATCCTGAGTGAGGTAACCCAGTCACAAAAGATGAACATGGTATGTACTCACTCATATATGGATTTTGAGACAGAGAGCCAAGGACCTCAAGCCTACAATTCACACTGCCAGAGAAACTAGGATACAAAGCTGACCCTAAGAAATTCATACAAGGTCTCTCACAGAAGGGGGAAGGAATAAGATCCCCTGAGCATATTGGGAGTGGGGGCAGTGAGTGGAGTGGGAGCTAGGGGTAGAGAAGGGGGAGGGCAAACATATGGACTAGGAAGATGGAGTCAGGGGAAAGAACAGAAAATAGCAAACAAAAACACAGAGAGAAATACAATAAAAGAGAGGGAGCCATTATAGGTTTAGAAGAAAACTGACTCTAGAGAAATGTCCAGAGACCTCCCAGGCTGACCCCAACTAACAATCTGAGCAACAGTGGAGAAACTACCTTAAATACCTTTCCCTGATAATGAGATTGATAGTTAGCTTATCTATTATCATAGAGCCCTCATCTAGTATCTGCTGGAAACAGAAGCAGACACCCACAGCTAAACACTGAGCCAAAATCCTGGAATACAGATGCAGAGGAAGGAGTGATAAGAAAATGGGGTCAAGACCAAGCTACAGAAACCCACAGAGACGCCCCGGCCACCTGACAGGGGACCTCCACCGGACCCCCAGACTGATAGCTGGGAAACCATCATTGGACCTACTCAGACCCCCTGAACATGGGTCTCAGTTAGAAGAGCCTGGGCAGTCTAAGGGACCTCCCTCTGACAGTGGAACCAGGATGTATCCCTGGTGAATGAAAGGACTTTGGGAGCTGACTCCCCATGGAGGGATACTCCCCTAACCTAGAGGCAGAAGGGAGTGCCTAGACCCTACTCCAAATGACTTGACAGATTTTGATGATCCCTCCTGGAAGCCATCACCCTCCTTGTGGAGTGGGGGAGGCATGGGAGGGAGGAGAAAAGTAATTAAAAAAATAATGAAAAGAAAATACTTGAAAA
>NW_026125487.1:0-52500 GCF_943737965.1 Phodopus roborovskii
CTAATCACAACCACAGACTATATCACTGAAGCGTTGTGTGGAATTCATCAAGATTTGCTGCTCCTCATTTTAACAACACGTAAAAAGTGGGGTTTTAAACTTCATTACTATTTATAATCTGCTCAATAGAAAAGTTGATGAGATATTTATGGGTCAGCTGATAATTAAACTCGTTTTAAAATTGTTGAGCTGCTCTGAACCTTTGGACTCTTGACTTCTACCCCCAGGTCCCAAGGAAAGTGCACAAGTCAGAGATGACCACGTGATGTTAAATTAAGAAGCTATTCAAACAGCAAATATTAAAAGAGTAGATGTGTTCTGCCCCACGCTTATCAGTGTAGGGGAAAACTGGCCTAGAAAGGGCAGAGTGAGTACTTTAAGGGGTCCAAAGAGTTGCCTGCCTATGCTTCTCAGAAGCTCACAAATCTTGGTCCTAGAGTTTTGTTTTCATGATTTGGTATGTAATGTATATCTAGCCCGACTTTGTGGCATGCCTGGAGTTGGTAATGAGTGCTGAGCTGAGAGGTATGAAACAATAAACTGTGTCTAATGCAGCTGAAGACAATAGAATGGGTGCCAGGGTGGTGGCTCAGTCGGTAGTGTGCCCTGCCCAAGCCAGAGGGCCTGAGTTCAGATCTTCAGTATTTACATAAAAACCAGCATGTGGTGATCTACATCTGCAAGCCCAGTACTGGGGAGGCTGAGACCAACGAATCAAGGGGGCTCATTGGCCAGTCAGGTTAGCTGAAGGGCAATCCCCAAGTTCAGTGAGACTGTCTCAAAAGAGATGGAGAGAACAGAGGAAGACACCAAACGCAAATCCTTGGCCTCCACATGTGCCCACACGACAACCAGCCTAGTCTACATAGTAAGATCTTGCCTACAAAACAGTGAAGCAACACAAAACAACAACAACAACAACAAAAAACCTCCAAAGTTGCATTTGATACAAAGTAAAAGGATAGAGAAGACATATTAATATCAGTCAAGAGAAAACTGCACTATCTATATCACAAACCCCAACTCCACAACGTCCTATCAGGAGCAATGACAAATGGCAGTAACCAAGAGTAATCAAGTAATCAAGAATCCAAATGTTCATGAAGGATTATATGTGTTCATGATCATATTTGAAAAATTTGACACTCTTCTCTTAATACTTCACAGGACTAATATACACAGAATCACTAAGATGGTCTAAGACTTGAGCAACGTAATAAACCAGCACGACCCAGTTGACATTCACAAAACTCGCCACTGAGCAGTGGCTGTGCAGATTCTTTAGAGTCATACTTGGAGCATTTGCCAAGCTCTATTGAGTTCCCTCAGTCAATCTAAAGAGACTCGGATCATAGGAAATACATCCTTGAATTAACTTGGGATCCTCTCACTTCTCCCTCCCTGTGTGACATTATACGAGCGTACTACCACGTGTTCCACCACGTAAGAGCGTACCACCACGTAAGAGCCGCACCACCACGTAAGAGCGTACCACCACGTAAGAGCGTACCACCACGTAAGAGCGTACCACCACGTAAGGCGACCACCACGTAAGAGCGTACCACCACGTAAGAGCGTATCACCACGTAAGAGTGTACCACCATGTTACACTATATCACCATGTAAGTGTGTACCAGCGTGTAAGAGTGTACCACCACGTAATGGTGTTCTACCATGTAAGAGCATATCACCACGTAAGAGTGTATCACCATGTAAGAGTATACCACCATGTTACAGTATATCACCATGTAAGCATGTACTAGTGTGTAAGAGTGTACCACCATGTAAGAGTATATCACCATGAAAGTGTGCACCAGTGTGTAAGCATGTACCAGCATGTACAAGTGTGCCACTGTGTAAGAGTGTATCACTATGATTTACGGTTTATTTATTTATTTATTTTTGGTTGTTGTTGTTTGGCTGTGGTAGGAGGCTGAGACCAGGGTTTTGGTACAAACTGAGTAAACACTTTGCTAACCTCAGTACACACTGAACTACACATCCAGACCCCTAGTTTGTTGCTTATAACATCCTTATTTAAGATGTCCTTAGAAGCAACCACAATCCCTGTAAGAAATTTGACTCTCTAAGTTATGTTGATACCCAACCAGTGTTGGAAGGGAGCTGGCTTCTTTGCCTCCCCCGTTTCTCTCAGATTTCTCTGACTTGGGACCACAGTGAAATTTAAGTAGATATTAAAGACAGCCCCATCCCTAACAATTTCCCAAACAGGTGATAACAACAACACATATCCAAATAATCCACCGACTGAAGGACAATGAAAAACAATGTACCAGTGTTTGGAGGCTACAGCTAAAGTTCAGGAAGAACTACAGCTCTAATTACCTATGTCAGAAAAGACGAACCATTTCAAGCTATTGCATTAGTTTCCACCTTAGAAAACCTGGAACAACATAAAACTGTAGCTTTTTAGTTTGTGGAGTTTGCCTGCTTGGGACTGACTCTCTCTCTCTCTCTCTCTCTGTTTATCTCTGACTATCTCTGACTATTTGTTTCTTTTCCCACAGTCTTTGAAAGCATTATCTTTGCTCACAAAATCCCAAGTTGAAGATTCCTTTGTTGGATACTTGGCAGGTCCTTGCTGCCGGTTTGGTTCCATGTTTCTCAGCTGGCTTCCCCTGACTTCATTGTTTCCAGTGTATTCCTTTTTCCCTCACTGTTTGAAAGTGCCCCCGTCCTTCTGCAATTTGATTTCAGTATTTAAAACTATGATTCTCCCTGGAATTTTTCCTTCTCTGTTACTCACTGAGGTTTTTAAAGCCCCAATTTTATGTTTGTCACCAAAGTTCAGAAATTTTGGACAATTATATCCATTATTTCCTCTTTCTTTCTATTTATTCTTCTGTCCCATACCACATCCTGCCTGGAGCCTCTCCTCACCCACTCCTCCCAGACCCTCCTAGTCTCTCTCCCCAGATCCACTGCTCTTCCATTTCCCTTCAGGAAAGAAAAGAGCAGGCCTCCCGGTGATATCAACTGAACACATATAACAAGATTCAGCAAGACTAGAAACAAACCCTCACATTAAGGTTGGAGGAAAAGGGTACTATGAGCAGGCAAGAGTCAGAGACACCAATATATTTTCAAATACTGTTTCACCTGAATTTCTCTTTTGTCTGTCTGCAGATTAAAAGATGCTTATGTTTAGATTTATATTTTCGCCATAGACTATTGATATTCTGTTTCAGTCTTATAGTTTCTCCATGTTATTTATCTCAGAAAACTTCTATTGACTTATTTTCAAGCTAAGTATGCATTAGTAGGATAACCAAACACTACTCATAAAATCCAGATTAAAGAATAAGAGCTTAGAGTTTTTAAGGCTTTAAATTTCTACCCTTAGTTGTGAAAGCTTGAACAAAAATTTAAATTTGCTGAATTTAAACTTATGCTTTTGTGACTACAGGTACAAAACTTTCTTTAGGGGAAATATGTCCAGGTACAAGGATCAGGGAGAATCTTTCTAGAGTTCCCCATGGAAATTCCATGCGCCTACATGCCAATCATGCACTGGGAGAGAAGGAGGCCCTGATCTCTCATTTGCAGAATTCCAGTTAGCTGCCTGCTGAGGGAAGCTTGTTTCCAGGTGGCTGAATGTGTGTAAATATATGGAATTCAGACTGACCTAGACAGGTAGCAGGACGTCTAGACTGCTTGTGTGAGGGGAGCAGTCTCTCCTGAGGGAAACGGTGCAGAAGGCTAGAGGAAGACTGCAACATACAATAAATAGGCTGAGGAGCTGGGATGAAATGAGCTGAGGTGTTAGAGGTCAAAATGAGGACCAGGCAGTCTTAGGTTTGAGTTTTAACTCAAGAGTCTACATAAGCTCCCATGCAATATTTTAATATTTGCTACTAATGAAGAGTTCTTTAACATACTGCACAAAAGCGGATGTTCTTAAAACACTTGGAACTGAGTTATTAAATACATGTTCAGACACCCAAAATACAGTGATAAATTAAATGCCTTTAAGAATGTTTACTGAACTTAAAATTGGAATGAGGTATTGTCTTCAAGTCTTTGCTTGTGTATAAATCTGGTAACCTGTTTCTCTTCTATCTTCTCTGTAATTTGTGTTCTTTAGGTCAGAATCTAGAGTTTATGTCCTCTGGTTGCAGAACTCTAAGAAAGCTATGAAACATGAACCTAAACATTATAAGAAAAATTTTGGTGGTTTTGTTTTTTGCAACTTGATTCTATAGTTCTTGAGTGTGAACTTTGCAGATGACAATGTCATATGACAGTGTCAAATGGTTTGGCATGTCTGAGAGACTGAAACGAAGAAAAGAATATTATACAATTAATCAAATAATTCACAGATAAATAGAAAATATTGAATAGCATTTTGAGAATAGATGTGAAAGAAAACTGAATGGATTTTTTGATAATCATGTGAAAGAATAAAAGAAATGAAATACAGAATATAAGTTATAGTGAAATTTTAATCAGTTGTTATGTGAAGGTGATGCAGAAACTCTAGGAAGTAATGACTTTTTGAGATGAAAAAATAGCAAAGTATAAATGTCCATCAGACAGTTAGAAATGTGTAAATGGAATTCAGAGAAAGATTAAAAATAGAGATTTAAA
The DNA here is from genome assembly GCF_943737965.1 of Phodopus roborovskii. Lineage (NCBI taxonomy): Eukaryota > Metazoa > Chordata > Mammalia > Rodentia > Cricetidae > Phodopus > Phodopus roborovskii. The sequence goes on from NW_026125487.1 coordinate 4,609, forward strand.
GTTATGGGGAAATTCCTATTAATCTTTGAAGTCACAAGATATTAAAGTAGAAGATTAGTTTCAAGATTAGCTTCAGTCAGGGTCCTGAATATAGGAAACAATCACATTTAAAGGCAAGGGCTATAGCCATACTTTATTGAGTCATTATAAGCCTTAAATCTATAAGAGTTGAGACATGTTTAGAAAGAGTAATGCAAAGAAAATTTTTTGAGAACATATGGACAGCAAAAGCAAGGATTAAAAAATGTTGGTATTAAAAAGAGATTAATGGCAATAAGTTTATAGAAAAATATAGAATTGACTTCTTTGAGAAATAACTAGTCATCATTAAGGGTTATAAATACACTCAGCAAAGCAGCAGTACATAAAATACAAACTTACAAACTTATATATTTTCTATATAGCAAAAAAAAATCACTAAAAAGAAGTCAGGAAAGTTCATTCTATTCATAGAATGTAACAAAAATTTAACACTTAGATATAAACTTAACAGAAGATGTCAACAATTTTTAAGACGTAAATCCGTAAATGCTGAAGAAAGACACTGAAAGATCCTAAATGGCTGGCCAACTTTCCCATCAACATTAAAGAAATGCCCATAATATCAATTGTACTACAGATTCAATGGAATTTCCATGAAAATTCCAATGACATTCTTTGCAAATCTTTCTATACCCAAATAATAACATTTCGATGAAAGTACAAAGACCTAGAGTTGCCAAATAACTCTTAGCAGAAAGAGGAATGCTGGAGCCATCCCAATGACTGACTTCAAACTCTACCATAGAGCCATGGTGACAAAAAACAGCCACACAGAAAAAAGAAACAAAACAAAACAAAACATGTAGAGCAATGGAATACAAGGCACAGAAAGAAACCCACACAACTACAGCTGCTTGAGGCTTGAAAAAAACTATTTAAAAAAATAGGGAAAATCTTGGCAATGAAGAGATGTCTCAGCAATCAAAAGTACTTGCTGTTCTCGAAAAGGATGCTTGTTCGGTTTCCAGGACGCATGTCTGCTGCGGGATGTCCTTCTGAATGCTGTAAATGCATTGTTCTCTTATTGGTTGGTGAATAAATGCTGACTGGCCAGTAGCCAGGCAGAAAGTATAGGCAGGGCTACCAGACTAGGAGAAGGCTGGGAAGAGGAAGCCAGAGAGTGAGAGGAGGGGAGACACCATGCAACTGCTGAAGGACTAATATGCTGGAGCATTAAGGGTAAGCCACAGCCTCATGGCAGTACATAGTTTAATAGAACTGGCTTAATAAATAAGCGAGAGCTAGCCAATAAGAATCCTGAGTCATTGGCCAAAGAGTTTATAACTAATATAAGCCTCAGTGTGTTTATTTGGGACTAAACGGCTAGGGGACAAGATGGGACAGAAACCTCTGACTACATATGTCAACTGCCAGCTCCAGCTCCAGGTAGTCTGACACCCTCTTCTGGCTCTTGTAGGTACCTGAACTCAAATACACACACACACACACACACACACACACACACACACACACACACACACAGACACACCCAGAATGAGAGAGAGAAAGAGCCCACAGAATTTAAAATAATAATAAAAAAACTTAAATATAGGCAAAACACAATTTTTTTTAAACAAGTGGTGCTGGGAAAAATAGTACTTTCATATAAAGAAGAATGAAACTAGTGGCTAGAAAGATAGCTCAGAGGTTAAGTACACTAGCTGCTGTTCCAGAGGGTCTGGGTTCGATTCCCAGCACCTACACGATGGCTCACAATAGTTTGTACTTCCTGTTCCAGGGGATTTGTTACCCTCTTCTGGCCTCTATAGAATCTGTATATGCATGTTTCACAGACAGAGATACAGGTAAAACACTCACAGGAACAAAAGAAAATTAAACTAAAGAAGACTGAATCTAGACTCAACCCAAACAAAAATCAGCTCAAACTATGTAAAGGATCCAATGCAAAACCTAAAATGATGAACTGCTTAGGTGAATACAGGAAGGATGCTCCAAGGTCTAGAAATAAGCATCAGCTTTCTGAATGGATCACCAAGATCCAAGGAAACAGATCTCCAAACGCGCGCACACACACACACACACACACACACACACACACACACACACAAACCAGGGAGCGGAAAATCCAGACTATAAACCAGGAAAGAATCTTGACAAACTACTCATTTAACAGGGAATTAATATTCAAACTAAAAACATGAAACATCAAAAATGCCCAATTCAAACAATAAACTTGGCAAACGAATGAAATAGACACTTTACGAATGAAGAAGTAAAAATGGCCAACAAGCACATGAACTAAATGGCTTTAGTGACCTGGGGAACACATGGGCTTGTGTTTGAGATTGCTGGCTCTGTCTTATCTTTGTTTCATAAGCAAGTGTTCCCTCCTGCTGTGTGGCCTCTGAAATCATTTCCCAACAAAGCAGCTCCTGTGTTGGGACGTTACTTGCACCTCATTCTAAGTAACTACTGACCTGATGTGACAGAGGTATGTAATGGAGAGATTCAGAGCCACTGTCTTCATTCTAGTGATAACTTTGAGGGCCTGGAAATATTCAAAGTGTGTCATAGGAAGACAAAGAAGAGGAGAAACGACACGGACTCGGGGAGCCTGTGATCTCAGAAGGGTATGCGCACCGGAGCACCGCGGAAATAGTTGAAAAGAATATCTTAAGTGAGGAACCTGGAAATGCTTTAGAGTTAGTGTTCCAAAATATTTCAAGTCTAAATGACACTAAAAGTGTCTTTGTCACACAAGCTGAAATTTTGTTAGATGTCTTGGCCAGGTTTCTATGCCACGGCAGCCATTTGTTAGCTGTGATTACTAGAGCAACTCGTGTTAGTTGTCTTTGAATAGGAAAGGATTTTCTTTTTAGCAATTCTGTTGGAGCCTGTGTTCTCACAGGAGGAAAGGAGTTGTAGAACAAAGCTTTGAAGATTTAATATAAGATAAACAATTCTTTTCATCAAACTTAATATAATACAGCAGGACTTGGGGCATAATAATTCATTTTCATATTAATATAAAATCAAGCCCAACTTCTGGAGTCTGATTACTTTGGTATGTGAACACATTAAAGGCTTTAAAATTAAATAACAATTAGCTAGAACTGGAAATATGCAAAGGAAATAATTTAAGAATTTGTAGATGTTTTTATGTCCTCCATATTAAAAGGCAATCTATTTTGAGATTAGTAGGAGAAATAATCATTTAACAACACTCTGAGGGCAGCAGAGAAGGCTCAGCAGGTAAGAGAGTGTACTCTTCCTGTGTAAGACCTAATTTCTGTTTACCCATGTTGAGCAATCCACTACCTCCTATAACACCAGCTGCAGGACATCAGATGCCTTTGGCCTCTATAGGTACTTACCCTCATGTGCACCTAAACACACACACACACACACACACACACACAATGTCTGGAAAATGCAGAGAATCTTTGTGACTACTTTCAAAATTTGACAAGAATCTTAATCCTCGGTTGTCCATGTGAGAAAATATCTGTTATTATTTTTTTTAATGAAGTATTTGAAAGATTTCAAGCAACAACAAAAGAGGATTGGAGTGCAGTCTTTCTTATGAGAAAGGACTCACTGAAGAGATGACAATGACCTGTCTGACACGTATGACTGAGCCAGTAGATAGAAAGTTTCTGGGGAGGCAACATACCTTCATATTCCAGGATGACATTGAGGCTGGGGTAGATGGAGGTCAGAGGTGAGGTTGAAGATGTCAAGGGAACCATATTTAAACAACTTCACATGTCATTAGGTATCCTGACTTCACTATAAGTGTGATGAGACTTTGAAGGACTATGAAGAAGGGAATCACAGCAAGTAGGTTTTCTCCTTAATCTAGTATTTGGGCTACTAAACTCAGTAGAGATGAAAACAAGCAGGGGCAGAAGCAAATAGAACTTTCAGGTGGGGGATGATGGTGATTTGAAGTAACACGGATGGAAGATTCTGGGCTTCTGAGTTCATGTTCCAAATGGAATTTCCATATAAGATGGATGTACCTTGTAAGAGAAGTGGAATTGAATGACTAAAAGCTTCAGCATGTGACAGTTGAAGGTAGATAGTGTAATTGTGATGGGAAATATGGTACACATGTTTAGGGTATAACCATCAAAGGTTGGATTTGGAGCACATTGAGTTTGAGATGCCTATTGAATTTTGAGAAGCACTCTAAACAACTGGATACACAGATCTGGACTGGGAGAGAGTAAAGAGCTGGAGTTGTAGAGAGGCAAGAAAAAGACAAGAAGAATTTGAAGCTATGAAGCTAGAGGTAGAGAGAACTTAAGAGTTCTGACCTTTCTCAATGTCATTAGACTGGGAAGAAGAAAACCCAAAATCATAGTGATGGGTGCCCATGTCACCTTAGAACTCCAGAGGCTAGGGCAAGAGGGTACCTGCTGCTAGCTTGAGGACACATAGTGAGTTCCTGGCCACCTTAAGATACACAGTGAGAACCTGTCTCAAAACAGAGCAAACAAACCAAACCAAACCAAACCAAACCAATCAACCAATTAAGCAAACAAGAAAGAAAAATAAGGGGAGAGACAGGAGGTAGATGGAGAGAGAACATTAGACCAGTGTTTATAATGTTGTGAAGACACTGACCCCACACAGCCATGCCCCCTTTAACCTTCAGTGGGATTCCATGGCCATTGTCTCTTCGTTGCTCACTTTATCTCCCTATCTAGTTCTTTTAGTTGCCACTCACATTCTTTCTTTGTTGCACTGGCTTTGAATGGCCTCACTGATGGGCTCAACTTCATGAGTATAAAATGTATTTTTGGAAACTGTCAAAAGCAATTTTGGAATTCATCGGTTGGATGGAATGGGTGACCAACCCAGTTAATATTATTTTTGATCAGAAATTAGGCATGGCCATTGAAAAATATCACCCAGCTTACTGTGAGATTTATATGCCAGATTTGAAAGCAATTTCAGCAGGCTTTGTCTAAATTGTTTTGAGTACCGACAACATTAGTGAAACAAATATATCATTTCTAAGGGGACTACTTTCAAGGCTAAAATATATGTAACAAATTTATAAAAATTCTTTTGACTTAACAGTATTTCTTACTATTCTTTTTGTCAGATGGTGATAGAGATGATCAAGATCCATGAACACAAATGTTGTCATAAATAATATTTGACTGAATCCTCATTTCCCAATGTAAACAATTCTTGAGCAACTGTTACTATGATTTACAACAATTTCCTTATTCAAAGCAATGGAGGATAATTACTTCGTTTTGAGACAGGGTTTTCCCATCTATCAGGCTAGACCTAAATGTGCTACATAACTGGGGATGACCTTAAACTTCTGATCGCACTGCTAGGATTTCAGATGTGTCAACATGCCTGGTTCAGGTAGTATTGGAGATTGAACTCAGGGCTTTGTGAATATGATGCAAGGGCTCTATTGATGCTGCTACTTTTTCAGAAAATCGTTTTAATAAGTAAGATGTCTATTAAAACTTAAAAATAAGTGTCCAGATATTTCTGAAATTGCCAACTGTGAATGCAAGAAAGATCCTTGGCACTCTGGCTAATACTACGTCTTCTAAGGGAGGTATCCTTTGCAAATTATGCCAATTGCTTGTTCACTGAGTAAATATTTATGAAATGTAGTGTGCACTAGACACATGTCATATGGTGAGGAGACTTCTCCTTTAGATCCTTCCAAACACACCCTGACAGACTTATGCGCACAAGGAGTAGCACCAAGGCTGAGCTGGCTGTATGCACATCCTGTGTCATCCTCTGGTAGTTGTGTCATAGGCAGGGCCTACTTGGCCAGACTCAGCCAAGCCTGGAAGAGCTGGTGATATCTAGTCCCCCTTCCTATTTACTATGCTCACACATCATTTTTTACTTGCCCTATGGCACAGCAAGTTCTCTGGCCTCCCAGACAACAGCCACACTTTCTCATGAACGTGACCCTCTCCTTCTCTATAACTCTCTGATTTGAATTCTTAACGAAGTTCTTCTCTGGGCCTCAAAGGAAAGCTTCTCCGTCCCTTCGAGGTCCCATCACATGTAAATCTCCATGTATTGTGCCATTTCTGTCTAATTTGCTCCCTCTCACCTTGAAGCTGAATCGTGGCTTTGAGGCACTTTTGTTCAAATAAACCTTACTTCTGTTTAACACAATGGCAAATCTGCTGGGAATTCCTGTGTTGAAGGGTATTCCCTGACACAGGGAGACTGCAAAGGTAGGGATCACTACCTACTTCTTCAGTGTGAAGACATCCAAACAGAACCACAGCATCAAGAACGACCAGGGAAGGACTGGGAAGGTGCCTAAGTGGGTAGAGAGCCTGATGCTCCAGTGTGAGAACCTGAGTTTGGGTTCTAAGCACCCAGCTAGATACAGCAGCATGATTCTGTAACCATGGCCCCAGGGAGGGATGGTGAGGGCAGAGCATGGGTCTCTGCAGCTCAATGGCCAGTGAGCCTAGTCAATCAGTGAGTTGCAGATTCAATGAGAGACCCTGTCTCAAAAGGATAAGGTGGAGAATGATGGAGGAAAATGCCTGACTTTAGCCTGTATGTATTTGGGAACACACACATAACAGAGGAGATATTGGGATAGTACAATGTCATTAGATAGAAAAAGATAAGATGTCAGTGATCAATGAAAGATGAAATGTTTGACAAGAAAAGGAAAATACAAAAAAGGCGTTTCAAAGACATCCAACGAACTCCAAAAGTCACCAAGTCCCATTTTTCTCTTTGAAGAGGAAGAAATACATCTAAGTCATAAGTTGGGGACTAAGATCAGAATGTAAAAGTAAAACTAAAAGTACAGTGTGACTTTTGGCTGGAAACCCCAAGGAACTGTTAGCTTCCCGAGAGACAGAAGACAGATTTATGGGCACCATAGCAAGGGACAGCGGGTCTTCCCATGCGCTCACTCCCGTTAGCCACAGCAATTATTGGAAACCCCAAGCCATTCCTGCATTGGAAACCAGTTTGTTTATCCCCCAAGCCATTCATGCTTCCTCAGAGACTGTTAATGGGGTTTTCCTGAACCTTCATTTTGAATATAGCCCTGTGTTTATTCAGTGACTTTTCCTGCAAGATTCGATAGCCTTTCCCATAAAGATCATGTTCACACGAGACAAAATCAATGCGATCGGCTGCTTGGTGCTCATCTAAACTTAGTTGTTAGACCCGTTTCTGCTGTGGAATGTTCATTCCTTCATACTGTGGGAAGATGTGCCGCTGTGATTGTTTAATAAAAAGCCAAACAGCTAACAGCTAGGCCGGAGGACAGAGAGCCCTAGGAAGAAAGAAGGCTGACCCCAGTCAGAGGTGGAAGAATCAGGAGATGAAGTAACGAGCACATGAAAGAGTGTAGATTGAAAAGTATGGGTTAATTTAAGCTATAAGAGCAAGTTAGAAACAAGCCTAAGTTGAGGCCGAGCTTCATAATTAATAAAGAGTCTCCGTGTCATTATTTGGGAGCTGGCTGGCAGGACAGAAAAACACTCGTTGCACATTCCTTTTCTGATGTTGACACTAATGACCCAAAGGAGGCAGGTAACTAACTGCTCCATGGAGGGCGCTAGGTCTCTTTCGACATGGGAGGAACTTACGATAGTTTTTCATGTGCTTCACTAGGATGGTGAGCTTCGAGTCCTCGTATGTCATCACTAACTGTACCTTAGGGTTGTTGTCTGGAAATTTTTCACCTGAAAACAAAAAAAGGAAAACATAAACAAAAACCAGTTAAGTCAGAATTATCTCAGCCCAGAATCCATGAAGCATTTAAAGACTAAACAGGACCAGCAGGAGAAGACAAAGGGAACATTCTTCACACGATGTCGAAATAGTCGGAGGGTTCAGGATGCCGGGTGCTTAGACAGAGGTGGGACTTGTGTCTCCAACTCTTGACCTCTCTTCCTGATAGCCCTTGTGCAGTTTTGATTGGCATCATTATTTAAGCAACTATTCAAAGTTAACACTTCCATGTAATTTTCAGTTGTCTTTTTTCTCATGAACCATTATGATCAGCTTAAGAATTGGAGGTTAGAGACTAAGTGTGGTCTTTAATACATATTTTATTTTAATGTGTGTGTGTGTGTGTGTGTGTGTACTCACACATAATGCAGGTGCCCATGCAAGCCAGGAAAGTGCATTAAGTACTGTAGAACTTAAGTAACAGTTGTGAGCCACAGACATGGATGCTGGGGATCCAAACTCAGGTCCCTTGGAAGACCAGTACATGCTCATACCTTCTATGACATCTCTTCAGCTCAGTAGTGACCTTTAGAAACCAGTAAATCTGGGGTTGTGTGCTTCCACAGACATTCACTATGACTAAGCCAATCAATTTCTGTCCTAAATGACCTAGTTCTGAATGGTTGGAGTGAATAAGTGACAAAATTCAGGAGTTTGTGGCGTGGTAAGCACTTAAAGACTCTTGGAACTGCTTGCAGCCAACCCACATTAGCGTTCACCTCTGCCTTTCCTGTCTTATAGAAACCAATTTAGATCCAATATCCAGCCTGCTCGGTCAGATCCTCCATTAAGCCTCCCCTAGACTTCAAATCTGTTTGTTTCTAATGGTTACTGCTATCGACAGCAATGTTTATAAAACCAGCCTTTGGGTCAAAGTATCTTTTTATTTTAAAAATTCATTTTTATCTTGTTGGTGGGTAGGTGCATGAAATGACACCTGGAGTGAATGAACCTGAGGCATCATGCTTAGTGGCAAGGGCCTTTACCGTTTCACTGGTCCTGGGATTTGCCTGACACCAAAGTGACTTTGTATAGTTGTTTATTAATTTAGTTTATTCCTAACTATTATTTTACATTGTAACTCACATATTTAGTCCTTAAAACATTCTTTGCCATGTCCTTTAGAAAGTTTTTGTTTTATTTGCTTCCCTTAAAATGCTCTTGGCCAGTATTTTTTTGTTTTTTTCTTTGGCTGTTGAACTGTTCTCCTCTTTCAAAAACCTAGCCAGAAAGTGAATATTTCTGGGTCTACTTTTTCTTGAACACTCTGAGCACAATCTCTGACAGTTCATACTTAAATTACAATTATTTTACATGTTGTCTAACTGATTTAGATCTATCTCAAGACCTACGTCTATGCCTCCAAAGGGACATAATGTAGCACGACTAATTAAAATCCAGAGAAATATATTGGGTTCAAGGTAAAGATCGGAGAAGGCAAAACAACCAGCCAGTAGCTCTTACCTCTACCAAGGCTGAAATGGAGACCCTGTCTTCCCTGTGCCTGGAAACTGAATGTCACTTGAGACCTTTGCTTCTTCCGTATATTGAAGGTGTGAGCTCTGTTTCTCTTTTAGGATAAGTCAGTCTCATGTAGCCCTGGGTGGCTTTGAACTCATAGAGATCCATCTACCTTTGTCTCTCCAGTCCTGGGATTAAAGGTGTGTGCCACCACTGTCCAGCTTCCATGGCTAACTAATGTGGCTGGCTTTGCATTCTGATTACAAGGCAAGCTTTATTAAATCATAAACAATACATCACCACAACATAATCTTCTAATTGTTTTATAGTACACACACTAGGAATTTAGTCAATAACCAAGTAATATCAATTTTACCTTGAGCCATGTCATTATGTCAATAAAATAAAGACTTTAATTTTTAAACTGAAATTTTCTGCTTTTTTTTTTTTTTTTTTTTTTTTTTTTGCCCAAGGAGTAAGCATAGATTATTGTGAGTCTAATGATTTCCTTGATTGTCTTTGGTTGTACAGATGTTGAAGAAATTTAAAGAATACAATTATCCCATTTTGGATGCATTGTGGTCCTCTTTGTTCAGTGATGGTTATTCTAAACTCTCTCTTCCTTTCCGTTGGTTAAGACTGTACCAGCAGGCTGTGCACTTCCCGGGTGCCTCTTTCATGGTTACTAGAACAGGTTATTCATCACATGTAGGTGATAATAATTTTATTATCAATTAATTGAGTTTATAGATAATAATGTGGATTACTGATACTTAAAGAGGCCCCTCATTGAACCAAGGGGACATCTGTTCCATAAATATATTAAAAGTCACTTAAATATCCCCATTATAGTGATTGAGAGACACTGTAAGTTGATTACCACTGAAACAAATTACATTTCATAGTAGAAAAATATTAGTGAGTATTAGGTATAAAGGTGCTAAAAATACTGATGGCTTCTTAATGTACAATGAATATTATATTTGAATTAAGGAGTAATGAAGTTATTAAATAGAAACCAAATGCATTTAATGAGAGAAGTTTTAATTTAAGGGTAGGACATTATCATAAATTTATGAGAGAGTGCCTGAACAGTAAAAGTAGGGTTGCTGCTTTCTCTGACTGAAAATGATGTCCTCTGGAGAGACTTCTTCTGTGGTCCCCTCCTTCTCAATGGTCCCTTGGCCATCCAGCCATGAGGACAAAGGGGGCAGAAGTGGCAGGTGGGGCCTTGTCTGGCCCGTGAGCATGATGGAAATGGCGTTCTGGGAGACATCTTCAGTGAGGCTCTCAACTTTATTCCAGTGTATATGGGATGGGAATGGTAGCTAGGGAATCACCTAGTTTGCATTAAGTGCCCTGCTCCTATCATATATCTGGATTAGTATCAATATGGTCCTCTCAAAATAGCTAGAGTATGTCACCAAATTACCTGATGGGTAATAGAGGAAGAATGTTTGCAGGGGAACTGTGTCAAGGGTCATGCCAGAGATAAGTCAGGCACCCGGGCCTCAGAGACATTCTTTGAATAAGGTCTGGTAGAAAGCAGGAAGCACCCCACTTGGAGCGGGGACTCCTCCATGTTGTCAAACTCACAGAGGGCTGCCAGGCCATGGTAGAATGCAAGCTCTAACCAGCAGGCCTCCTAACACTCTATGGAGAGATTATTAGCCAGAGATTGTGTCATAGCATTGGGGAATTCAGAACCCCAGGAAAATCTAGGAATCCTTAACACCTAATAGGTTAGTAGTAGAGAGACTTGAAAATATTGAGAATGTGCCAGTCTATGGCAGGCATCCACTGCATTCTCACAGCACATCCTCCAAAGCCATGCAGATCAAAACTGGCTGATCCCAAGTGCTCACATACCAGTGTTTACCTGAACAAGATCTGTACTAGATGGAGCCAGTTAAAATTCCAGTGTGGCTGACAAGGAGACCCCAAAGGCCACAATCCCTAGCTGAGGAGCTATTGTCAACTGGGCGGGGGAGGAGGGAGTATTACTTGTATTTTGGGGGTGTGGCCACCAGTAGTTTGCCCATGCCCTCAGTGTGTTACTCCACATCTGTACACAATGGGAGCCACTAATTGGTGCCAATAGGCTGTAAGAGGAAAGAACCTGAAATTGGAAAGTGGTTGGTTGTGTCAGGAAGGCTCAGGAGAGGTGAAGGAATGGTGGATGGTGGCTATGATTAAGACACACCACATACATGTGTGAATTTTTCAAGAATAGATTAAAATACTATTTTGAAAAAACTAAGTGGACAGGGACAAAAGAAAAAGTGCAGGACTGAGTTATCTCCAAGGCCACAATTATCGCAATTATCAGCTGTAACTGGAAAATGAGAGTCCCGGTATTTAAAAAAAAAAAAAAGAAAGAAAAAACAGTTTGAATGAAGAGATCGGGGAGGAAAACTTGAGAACAGCTTGGTACAGAGAAAGGGATGGTGGAATTGTCTGGTCACTGTGGGGATTTACAGGCCACTCTGGCTTCCTTCTGGCAACATCAGGACTGGGAAGGTGTCACTGAGCCTAAGTATGTCTATCTGGAACCCAGTAGGTTTATATAGAGCCCTGAACTAGAAAATACTGTATTCCCATTTCACAAAAATAGCATTTTGAACTTTTTTCCAGAAGATATTTTTTCCTCTTGTGATTAAAGGTAACAAATGAATTGTTAAAGTTTGAAGTAAAAGTCTTCCTATGCCTAATGTATATCTAACCATTGCTCTAGTTGTCTCTGTATCTTTCCAGAGAGAGTCACATCCTTTCCCAACTGTCCCATAAAAACAAAGACAAATACTCCATTCCTCTTCTCCATCATTGACAAAGGCCATGGCATATTACCATTCTATACAAAGTGTGTGTGTGTGTGTGTTGTGTGTATATATATAATATAAATATATTATAATATATTATATATATTATTATATATACATGTATATAATATATATTATTATATTATATTATATATATTATATTATATTTTATATACAATTTTATATACAATTGTATATACTTCTATACAAAGTGTGTGTGTGTATATATATATTATATGAATATATTATAATATATAATATATATTATAATATATACATGTATATAATATATTATATTATATTATTATATTATATATTTTATTATATTTTATATAAATATAATATATAATATAATAATATAATATATTATATAAAATATAATATAATATATAAATATATTATAAATATATATAATATATAATATAATATAATATATATATTACATTGATATTACAATAATAATTTTTAGTTTTTATAGTATATCTTCCACTATATGGGGCTATTGCCATTTATATGACCAGTTTCACATGATAGACAGGTGGGTCTTTCCCAGTGAGGTGTAGGCTTCGTGAACCGTGTTTCAGGGTACAGCCTCAAAGTCATGTCATCTGTGCCAGTTTTTGAATATTGTAACAAAAACTCAATAGCAAGATTTTCTGGTCAGAGTCTACTTGCCTGTGCAATTTTGATAAATATAACTTCCATGGTGCTTGTACCAATTTGTATTCACCAGAAGCACATGAGATGCGTGCTGATTCACAGCTAAGATGCTAATTAAGTTGTTGGGGTTTTGCCAAGCTGATCACACACACACACACACATACACACACACACACACACACACACACACACACAGAGAGAGAGAGAGAGAGAGAGAGAGATGGGGACGGCATCTATATAGTTTAATTTGTATTCCCTTTATGAATGAGGTTGAGCATCTTCTCATTGGTGGAGAACCACTTGTATTTGTGTGTACTGGTCTTCCATAGCCTTACTTTTCTTATCTGTTTCTAGAGGATGATTACATGCTAAGTGAACAAATCTTTGGGATGAATCAGCAATACTTCACCTCCTCTGCCTATCACCATTGCATTCTATTTTTGCTTTGCTTAAGTGTTTACTGCCATGCAATATTGTTAAGGACTCTGAGTTTTACCGTCAGCCATCACAGTACACTTTTATAAAGGGTTGCCTTCAGGTTTTCTTGGTCATCTATGATTCATTATTTGCATTTAACATGTCTTCCTCACTTGTTATTTACCCTGTAGACTGAGGGGTGCATCATCACGATCCCAAAGCACAATTACTGAGCTTCCCCTTTCCTTCTGGTCACATACTAAATTTATATGTTTATTTGTCTCTATTCACGGGCAACATACAGTAACTTTTATACTTATCTATTCATGTGTCCACTTAGGCACAGACAACACATTGCTTGAATTTTTACGGATTTTAATTTTTTTTAACTCCACCTCTTTTCTTTGCAATAGTTTTGAAGACTTTTTTTCTGACTTTTCTTTGTTTATGAACTATAAAATAAGATTACTATTCTGCTAAAAGTAGAACTGTTAGTGTTTTTAAATAATGAAGTGCATTAAACACATGTCATCTTTAGATGTTGAGTTTGTCTCTCCAGGATGTACATTTCCTTTGTCCTTTACAGTCCTCGGTTCTGCCTTGAGGTTTTCCTTTAGGCTAACCTATTTCCTATTAAATCCATTCTAGGCATTTCTGTGTGAATGCTATTGATGGAACTATCTTGACTTTTAAATATTCCAAATCGTCATTATATCTGACATATTTTATAACTATATCAAGAATGTCCATAATAAGATAGATTATAGGTATACACCAATTTATAGCTGTTGTTTTCACTAAATTCTTTTTGTAATGTACTTGTTGTTGATATTTCTTTTCCTAGATATACAATGCAAAGTTTATGCTTCTAATTTCCTCTTCTACTTCATTTGTTATTTAATAAGTACTTTTGAACCTGTCATGAACAAGCCATTGTACTGTTAGAAGAGACAAAATTCCCCCTTTGACCCAGCATGTGAAAAATAAAAAAAATAAGCACAATAAATAAGTAAAATTTATAAGAAGGTGAACATAAATAACCCAGGGGGATAAAAGCATTGGATGCTTCCAGGATACAGGCAGGTTACAATTTCAACACATGACCATGGAAATCTTTATGGAGAAGATTAATTTTGAGAAAGGGCTGAAAGGTGAAGGAGTGAGCCCTGTCTTGCCACTAACTTTCTACACAATGTAAACTGATTGTTATGACCTTGGGTGTGACCTTCTTCTTCATTTTAACGGGTGTGATTTTCAGTGTTTTTCTTCTTAGGTTTCCCATTCAAAGGCACACACACTATTTCTTTTTACTTTTTGAGTGTTTTAAAAGGAAATTTGATTTTTATCATATGTCCTTTAGGTCCACAAAAACGAGTATATGAGTTTTTTTTTTTTAATTTTTTATCTCTGTATGTATAATATAATATTAATATTAATACTAAATGGCTTCTGGCCATGTTGGATTATATTCCTTTAGCGTGCTGATAGACTATTTTGTCTAATATTTTATTTAGAGTTTTCCATTGATATTCATGAGTGGTACTTCTCTCTGATTTCTCATTTGCAGTCCTTATAATTCTTGAAACTCTTGGTATGGATACTTCGTTTCAGAAAGCAAATAGGAATAATATCCCCTTTCTTCCTCATCATTAACTGTTTAAGCACTGGTGTATCCATCTTCTCTTAAATGTTTGGGAGGCCATCAAGACTCTACTTGGGCTGTTTGCCTTGCATGATGTTTTGAAGGAAGATTCTGTGGTTGCTGGTCAGCTGGGCTAAAGAATCAGCAGTGACTGTCAAGATCAGCATCACTGAAGTAACATCAGTTGCTAAAACAATGGATGCTACTCTGCTGAGACTTGGGAATTTGGGGATGCACTGTCTTTTGACCCTAAAGTTGTTAAAAAGAGATGTTCATGTTTTTAAATTTTCAAGCATTATTGTTTTCTAGCTTTCTGAAACAATTACTCATTTTTCAATAAATCATGATTAAATGATAGTGTCTGCAATATGCCTATTTTCTGAAATTTGTTGAACTCTTTTTGGTGGCCTGATAGGCACACAGAAAGATGATCTAGTCTCTGTTTTCAATATGAAGACAGCGATGTAAACCATCCACTTGCATTATTCATTTTACTTTAGCTTTGGTATGAGCATACTTTTTTTCTTACTCAAGAAGTCGTGTGTCAGAATATTGTCTAATTAGTATGCTTCTGTTAATTTTTCTAGTGTCTCACAACTCCTGCTTTATATATATGTCACTGTAACATTATTTAATGAAGTCATAACATCTTGTATATTTATTGAAAATTTCACAGTCTAGGGGAAGGTTCAATTATTTATTTAATTCTAATAGAAGTTTCGGGACCTAAACTTTCCTTTTCCTTGTCAATATTTTGACCTCTAATTCAATTTTTAAATATACCTATGGGAATATTTAAAACCTCAAAAGTTGTTTTAGGTGTATGTGTGTGTGTGTGTGTGTGTATACATGTGTTTTACAGTGAATATAAATCCACACAGATTTTTACATTGTATCATGATATCAATAGCATTTAATACACTAACTTGTAGAAGACAATTTCCCAAGTGGCACTTTAAAAAAAAAAATGGTAGTGGTTGGAAGCTGTCACATCCCAGGAAATTTTCCATGATGTCAGGACTGTGGGAAGAGCAACATGATTCTGAATTTCTTCTTTTCCTTTTATAAAAATAGTAATCTACCTTGATAGAGATTATCACCCTGTTTCTGTGGATGTCAATGTTTATTTAGTAATTATTTGGGAAGCATTTGTAGTCAAGCATACTTGGGAGCACACAACAGTGTGCACATAGACACAATTTATCCCATCAAAGATTTCTAGTCTGTAAATAAATACATACGCTTAGAGTCATCATGGGAATAAATAACTTGAAGGGCACTGAGGAGTCGAGGATTTTGTTCTAGTATGTGTAAGTAGACTGACATTTGACCAAAAAAACCAAAATAAACAAACAAAAACAAACAAACAAAAACCCCCAACCCCCCCCCAAAAAAAGGTATAGTCTTACACTATAGCACAAAATTGTGTTTCATCAGACAGCAAAGTGCAAGAACTATCAATATCTCTCAGATTGAGGGGGGACCTGTTCCAGTTTGTTTTCTGTTTCTATGATAAATACCACAAACAAAAGCAACTCAGGGAGGAAAGGGTTAAAGTCTATCATCAAAGGGAATCAAGGCAGAAATTCAAGGCACAAACCTGGAGGCAAGAAATGAAGCAGAGGCCATGGAGTAATAATGCCTGACCCTGTGGCTTGCCCAAACTATCTTTCTTATATAGCTCAGGCCCACTGGTCAATAGATGGCAAAGCACGTAATGGACTGGGACTTCTTTTATCAATAAGAAAAACGTCTTACAGACATGCCCACATACCTGTCTGATGGAGGGAATTCCTCAGTTGAGGCTTCTCTCCCATGTGTGTCAAGCTGACAACTAAGATTACCCAGCACACACATAGTCTTTCTGTGATTTTGTAGCACATATCTAGAGACATGGGTATCCCAAATCAACACTTGGGTAGAGGTGGCCTAAGTCTGGAATTTTCATTGGAGATTGTTCTATGTAAATCGGCATGCAAACACATTTTAATAATTTTGCCCTATAGTCATTTGACAGCATAAGCTTAAGTTTTCAGGCCACGTGAGAACATAATACTTAGGTAAACAGGCTTTCTGCCGGCATCAGCAGCTATTCTGTGACAAAAGATTGAGAATCCAGAATGATGGAGGAGGAAATGATTTGAAGAGCAAAATAAGACACAGCTTCCTTTGCATTCCTGCTAATTGTAGTAATGATTTGCATATCCTGTTTGGGAGATGTGTCCTATTGTTTTAAGACAATAGGCTGATTCTCATAGGCAGCCTATATCTTAGACATGGCAAGAATCAAAATCTGTTGTCATTCATAACTATTGAAACAGTTCTTGAGTATTGATGACATAAGAAAATTTAAAATTGTAAACTCTCCACATGCTGCTTTGATTTTTATAATAACTGTCCTAATTTTGGGTGCATATATATTCAGAAATACTGTGAACAAACCCAAATGTTGACAAAAGGGTTTAAAGTCTTGAAACAAAAACAAGCTTTTTTCTTTCCTTTTTTTTTTTTCCCCTGGAAGGTCTTCAGTGGTAGAGGAGAAGCCCACACAACTCTCTTTGGAAAATATCTCTAGAATTTAACAACTTTATATTTTGTTTTTTCCAAGTCTGGTTATTAAAGTTTGTAGTACTGATGGCAGTAACCTCTCCTCAGGTATATATATGTTTCTCTTATTGGTTAATAAATAATGCATTGTTAGCAAATAGGAAAACAAATAGGCAGGACTAGGAAAGGTAGAGGATTCTGGGAAATGTGGTAGAGTTATGATGTGATCTCGAGAAGAGATGATGCAAGTCTGGTAAGACTATATATATATATATATATATATGTATATATATATATATATATTAGTGATTATGGATTAATATTTAAGACAGAGCTAGCCAATAAGAAATGCCAACAGCTTTATATAAAGAAAACTGATTATTTTCCTTTTTCCTTTCTATTTTCTCCCCTTCTCTCCCTCTCTCTCTGGAAGCTCCCATGCATTATTTCAGGAGTTATATAAGTATGGAGCAATGTAGGGTAGGAAAAGGAGTCCTTGATTTAAGGTTAGTTGTAGTGTAATAAGAGAAACTTCTCAGTTGCAAACACGGTCACATAGTTTAATAAACAATTATGCCAAACAGCAGATTTCTCAGAAAGTTGTCTACCTAAGATGCCAGGTATGAGCAGGTGTGACAAGCACATGCAAATAATCATAAACACATGGATAAAATGAAGAGTGCGAGTTGAAGGGAGGATTGGTTATGGGTGGAAAACTGGATTTATAAATACGGATTAAAACCAGCAGATTTAGGGCTGAAGATGATTCAGTGACTAAGAGTGCTTGTTATTTTTTGTTGTTGTTGTTGTTGTTTTTTAGAGAACTCAGATTCAGTTCCAAGTACCCACATCAAGTTACTTACAGCTGCCTGTAACTTTAGTTCCAGGGTATCTGCTGGCATTAGGCTTCTGCTGGCATGTGCACAAATATGGTGCACATGCATACATGCAGGCAACCACATATATAAATAAAACTAATACGTTAATCTTTGTAAAAAAAAAAAAACTAGTACATTGTTAGATTGCCATTTGTGGTTGTAGAATGTATTACAAATGCTTGAAACTGATAGAACTTTCAAAGGAGTCTCTGTAAATCTGGGGGAAATGATCGAATGTTTATTAGAACTCACACAGGACACATTTGGAAGAGATTCAGATGGTGGACCCAATATAGGACTTTGTTCAGGAAGTAGAGTGTCACCAGGCTTTCAAACATGAGTGAAACACCTTAATGGCCCTTGCTTATTTTTATTGTTTGATATTTTTTTGTTGTTGTTGATTTGAGAGGTAGAGGTAAAACTGTAAGATTCCCTTGCTAGTTAAAAAGATTCTGTCTCTGATAAGCAATTTTAATTAAAACCACAACTAATTGAAGAGGGGAATTAGTGTGGTATCCTGTCATGATTTCAAATGGACAAACACATCTGTGTTTATCTTAGCTTGAAGGTCATATTCTCAGGGGGTTCAAACTCCAGAAATGGTTAGGGAGAAAACATTAAGGTCTTAGCCTTGAAAAGACATCATCATTTGAAACTGAAGACGTTACCCATGAACCTTTCCTATGGTTATATGCACAATTGTTGTATATGATATTTGTGATGAATTCACTTGCCTGGGTCCACAAGTGGAGAGTCTTCAAGCGTTGGTTGTGTATGTTCAGAGAGAAAAAAATTAAGTACACAATCACTCTGAAAAAAAAGAAGATAAAATACAGTAGTAAAATATTTCTTCATTTCTTATACTTACCTATTAATGCTGTTCAGTCTTGCATGAAAACATTGCTATTATTATATGATTTCTAATGAGCATATGTTATGAATTCCATAAGTAGAGAAAAATTTATTTGCAACCATACTGTCAATATAATTCTGCTGTGAATTAAGCTAGTCTTTTTATGTGGCTTGAGATCAATTATATTTCTTCAAGAGATTCGAGGTTGCTATGTTGCTTGAGGTCATCATAAATGTTTACATTCTGTAATTGTATAATTATCCACAAATCTCACATCTCTCTATCCTGGAAAATATAAAGCTTTAGATAAAGATTTCTGAGAAAAATTTCTTTCGAAATGGCATAGTTGCTTGCTTTGTGAGAAATCATTACTCAAGTTTCAATTCAGAAAGTGTTCACTGGTGATTGAATTCCTTCTCAGCATCCAGAAATGCAAGGGCATTGTAAGAGACAGGTAGATGCACAAGGCAATGTCTCTTTTAGGATAGCCGAGGGAGATCAGCATTATTAAAGGGAACAAATTCTAGTCATGTAATATTTGAGGTATGAAAATGGGGATCATTGCAAACAGACTGCCTGCCATTTAACTTCAACTCCAAGTGGATACATGCCTGGTTAATCTGAGAAGAGCTTTTCCTCAGTGAAAGTGGCATTTATTTTGTTGTAAGCTATTAATAATCAAAGTAGATTCTCCCCGAAGACATTCCATGGCTGTGTAAAGGGCACACTGAATTACTGATTACATCATCTAGACATGCTGATGTGCTCATGCCTGCCATGCCCTGCATGGCAGCCTTTTCTCATTCTGTATATTGGTCTTTCAAACCCCATCAAGAAACTTTCACTTCTAAGTCTAACTTCTCTGTTGATGACTCTGTCTCCATTTCAGTGACAGGATTTGTCACTTACTTTTCTGCTACTGGACTTTCTCCTTTTTCCTTCCATACATATTGCTGCTGTTTGCTTCCTTACTCCTCTTTTCGCTTATAATTTAAGCTCTTTTATTTTAAATCTGTCACATTTCAATATATTGTTTCAGGATGACCTTGGTGACATTTGTATTGACTCACAAATCTTTTGTCTCTTAAATCTCAACACTACGTCCGAATTCCTTTTGACTGGCATTCCTGACTATTCAAAGATGTGTATCAAGTCATGTGAGTCACTGCATTGTTCTGTTTCTCCTGTGTCCAGGCTCAAAACAAGTGCTTCTTTGTCCCAGTTTTCCTTTCCATGAATCAAATGAAATGCTAAGTTCTATGGTGGCAGCTGCAGAGTTTAGGGGCTACAGTGAAAGTTACTTTCTCTGAAGCAGGAACAGAATTACTGGCAGATGAGGAGTCTGAGCTGGAAGTTCGTGTCCTTAGGGTGATTTGAAAGTGCCATGTCACAGAAAGAGAAGCTTGACCCCAGGAGGCTGTCACTGGCGTTGACAGTGACTACCATGTCAGTAGATGTCTTCCTTCTGTGTTACAGCCACTTTTTCCTAGTTCCACACCTTCAGTTTCCATCTGGGTTATGACAGATGGTTCCATGCCTCATCTTGCTAACCCTTTTCTAATGTATCTCTGCAAAACTGGTCTTCCAAAGTACAAATTGAAAAATTAACTTCTTAAATCGTTATATCCCTCTAAAAGAAGGACCTTGCTCATTCTCTGTCCTCTTTACCATGTTTTGTACAGCCCTTTATGTGTAAATGTGCAGATTATAGTTATCTCACTAAAAACCCTGCTTTCTTGATCATCTTTCTTTTCCTACATGTTTCTTGCTTCCTCTCTACCTTGTCCACCCAAAGATGATTACTGATTCTCGTCTTGTGAGCCAATGAGCTACAAACAGCAGACTGAGAACTAATCACTTATGCACAATGTATTTCTGTTCAACGATGTGTCACAGGACATGCTGAGATCTGTCTTCCAATTCAGGTTGCCTTGGTTTCTAGTGTAAATAATCCTATCAACAGTCTATATACATTACAAATTATTCAACTGTTAATTTCTATCTCTATATATTGATATGTTGTGAGAATATAGAACAGAAGCCCATACTTAAGAAATTGAGTTAATATCCAAGAAGCTGATTACATGTTTTGTTTGTTTGTTTGTTTTAAATTTGAATGCTTAAAATCAAATCCCACACTGAACAGAACTCATTGAAGGAAATATGGTCTTCAGAATTCTTTGATGACTAGTCAGTAGTAGTAGTAGTAGTAGTAGTAATTGTTCTTATTATTCTGAGTTTGCCCTTATTAGTCAATGGTTAATAAACTTTCATATTAATCAAAATGTCTTTCCAATTATTTTCTGAAATATCACCACTAGCTAATTATTCCTTTATGTTTATACTGCCATGTCCCTGAATGCTTTAAAATTCTGTGTCTAGGTGAAATATAAGCACTAATTCTTTATTGCAGCAAGAATTTTTATTTCATTTTTTTCTGTTTTTCCTTCTACAAGAGAAACATGATTCAGTGTCAGCGAGATAAAGAAGCTAAAAGGAAAAAGTTAAGCAGGTATGGCAATCTCAACACCCAGCATGAGTTCAAGGATAACCTGGGCTACAGAGTCATTTCTTCTCTTATATCATCTTTATTTCTTCCTTTCTTTCTTTCTTCCTTCCTTCCTTTCTTTTCTTCCTTCATTCCTTCCTCCCTCCCTCCCTTTCTTTATCATCTTAAAAGAAAATTTTATTAAACCAGCATCCACATATACTACAATTTATTTCAATAAAGAAAATTCTTGATTTGTATTTTCCTGTATTCTTTCTCTATGTTTAGAGAAAGTCTGCTGAAAAGTTGTTTTCCTCGCTATATCTCAAATCTCCATCTTTTCGTTTTTACTTGAACCTCTTCCAGACTTTGTAAAAGTCCCAACAGACTTCCATGATTATGCTTCTCCTGACTGAGCTTTCTGCCTGTCGGTATCTCTGATGTAAGCCATCAAACCATGCATGCTACTTCCTGGTGATCTAACCATCTGCTATGACCAGATAACCACTATCTATTTTAAATCGCCCTCTCTCGTTGGATCCCAGTCACTCTATTCTATGGTGTCCGGTTGATTGATCTTCCTCAGTTCTCTCGTTGTGCTGACCTTATCTCCTCAAACTTTAAAATTGGTGGGCTGCCTGATCTGGATTTCTGACTACCACTCTTTTAAATTCATTTCTCAGTGTATTTAGGATTACTTAATCTCTTCCAGTTTACAGTTTTTATGAAGAGATATTTGGGGACAATTCCAATGTGTATTTTCAGCCAAACTTTCGTGCTGAATGTATCTAAACCCCTTCTTGATGTCTTTGGGAGTTTCACAGGAAAAGCAAATGTAATGCTTTCAGTTTCAGAGTGCTGCTTCCCACTCCCTCCTAATGAATGGCTCTTCTGACTTCTCACCTTCACAACATACTCAGCCAATTTGAACTTGTGTGACAAGAAAGATATCTATCTCAGTGTTCTGTTCGTCTGTCGTCTTGATTTGTCAGCTCTTAAAGAGTAAGAATTATCAAACAGAGCAGGGCATTCTTTCTATGTATAACATTATGTATCTGATCAGCACTTCTAAAATTGTGGGTTGTGATCCCTTTGGGGGTGTCGAATAACCCTGTCACAGGGATCACATATCAGATATCCTGAATATCAGATGTTTACATCATGATTCATAATGGTAGTACAATTACAGTGTCAAAGTAGCATTGAAATAATTTTACGGTTGGGAGTCACCACAACATAAGGAACTATGTTAAAGGCTACAGCATGAACACAGTTAAGAACCACTGCATCTGACGAACAAGGAATTAATAGTTCTTGAGCTAAGTGTCATCAGGTAAAATGAAATGTTCTATGAAAATACGTGTGTGTGTGTGTGTGTGTGTGTGTGTGTGTGTGTGTGTGTGTAAGTGTGTGTTATATTTCCCCCTTTCCTAGAATAGACTCTAATATAATTTGTATGAAATTTTAATACTTAATATGCTTTTAAATGAAAAATGAGGACAATAAAAAAACAAACATGAAATCCAATGGGTCAATATTAATTTAAAACCTCCATCAGGGTATGTTTTGTTAAACTCAGAATTCTTATTCATAATATGTTTACCAATCACATTAACCAGTATGTAATTTAAAATGGCTGACTTTTTTAGAGAGCCAATCAATTTGGAACCTAAGTGTTTTTCCTATACTATATTATCAAAGACAGAGCAGAGTTAAAATACATGCACAGCCCAGAATGAATGGAATATAAAACTGAGATTCATTTTTCTCTTTCCTTACAAAAGCACATTAAGCGTTCCCATTTATTAACTAGCTAGCCAACATCTAGCATTGGCTGTAAGATTTAGTGACTTAAAACAATAAGCTAAATCTATTTCTCTCAAATGCCATGGAGTGCCGTAAAGACACAAATTAAAAAAATGAATTCCCATAAGAGTTCTAAATCAAAGTTGAGCAGTAATTGTGTTTTATTGCCTTCTTCATAAAGCAGAATGTCAGCATGTCCAGCCTCTCACATAGCTCAGCCCGCCATCTTCATGTTGGAGTTACATGGAAGAATGAGACTGTGACGAAAAGGGAATGCGTAGAGATGTTTCTGTGATTTGGCTCTCAAATGTCATCAGTGTTTTGCCAGACTGTGGAGACTAATCTTGGCTTTACTGATGGTGCACACATAACATTTAATCCTGCCTGCTATGTAAGCTCAGCTCGTGCCAAGCAAGGAAAGATCACTGCGGTGACAGACGTGCAATTAACATCTGGGTTTAGCGTTGGGGAGTAGGAAACATATGCTCCCCATTAAGACAGGGTTTATCCACTTGGCTTTATTTTGACATTGTGTTCCTGCTTTAAAAATAACATTGTCTAAACTTTAAGTGATATCATTCCCTGTTTGCAGGGACTTCCAGAAATGAGCAGCAGTCCCAAGAATAGGGAAATATCCCAATAAACTCGGCTTTGAGATGCAGCACACAGGATCTGTTTCCGACCCCAGCTGATCTCTGATGCTGACATGCATTTGTTTAGGTTTTACAGCCAGCCGCTATAGTTTTGCCCACATTACTGTTTGTAAAGTTTCTTTTTGCTTCATACACAACACAATTCCATCAAAAACAGAACAAAGTTTAAAGAAGAGAAAGGGGTTCTTAGTTACCAGCGCCATGCTTGCATTTATCTTCTGTAAACATGGAAAGTACACAGAAGCTTCTCTCAGCCTGGGGATATGAGTGGATCCCAGCCAACAGGAACCAGGCAGAAATGATACGAGGGTGCCTGAATGCTCCCTTAATCTCCTTAGAGGAGGTGGCTAGTGTGTGATGGTGTTTCCATTTAATACCTGCTTCATTTATCAACAACACACACAGACCCACACACAGACAGACACACATATACACAGACAGACAGACAGCCACACACACACACACACACACACACACACACACACACACACACACACACAGAGAGAGAGAGAGAGAGAGAGAGAGAGAGAGAGGTCTTTAGGCATCTGTCTAATCAACTAGGCTGTTTTTGTATCTTTATATCAATCCCTTCATCCACAAGATGAGGTGCTCTTCTAATACAACCAATTAGTGGCCGAGTCTGCCTTCTTCTTGGCTGGGGAAGCAATGGGACCGGCTGCCTTGAGTCTGTGCTGGCTTTCCCCACTGTCACAGCCAGAACAGCTTTGTACACCATGTGGTCCACCATGGTGGCAAGCACGCCCCCTTTCCTTAAGTTACCTTTGTCAGTTGCTTTGTCATAGCAAAGAGAAGGAGAGAATACAGAGAGTTTCTCCAAACACAGAGACGCACAAAGCTTTCACAAGACAAATAAATCCCTTTGTGACCATTAACAATAGGTTGTGCTGTGCCGCTGAGCCACCCAGAGAACTGAGACCAGAGTGGTTACCAATGCTGTGTAGTGTGTGTGTGTGTGTGTGTGTGTGTGTGTGTACATATGCGAAGTATGTGGAGATGATAAGTATCTTTTTTTTTTTTTTTTTTTTTTGGTTTTTCAAGGCAGGGTTTCTTCTGTGTGTAGCCCTGGCTGTCCTGGAACTTGCTCTGTTCACCAGGCTGGCCTCAAACTCACAGGAATCCGCCTGCCTCTGCCTCCCAAGTGCTGGGATTAAAGGCATGCACCACCAAAGCCCCCTGTTTCTTAAGACAAGATCTCTCACTGAACATTGACTCATAGATTCCATTAGGTGTGATCCAAGTCTCAGCCTGTCTCCACCCTCGCAACTGAGGCTCCTCATGCATGTCAATCCTGACTTTGATGTGGGTGCTGTGGGTCTGATCTCAGATGGCCAGCAAGCACATTAGAGACGGAGCCATCTCTCCAACTCTTGCTGCTCAGCATTTGATGACATCATTCAGCCTCTATCACAGAACAGCCTCTAGAATGGCGTTTTAGTCAGGCTCTATCACAGAACAGCCTCTAGAATGGTGTTCAAGTTCTAAGAAATTTCTTTGGATTAATAGAAATACAGAATTTATGAAGTTACAAAATTCTTTACAAGGCCATCAGCATCTAACACCATAGGGTACAGACAGGGTGTCGTCTGTATCAGATTATTTTTTACCCTCTGCTGTAGATTTTCTCAAACATGTCTGGACATAGGAATTGCTTGTTTTAAACACACTTGCACACACACACACACACACACACACAACACTCCATGTCACTTTTACTAACAAGATAAGTATTTCTGAGAGTAAGATTCTAAAGATTTTTTTTAATCTCCCTTATTCTGAAAGAGTATTTGGACCAGCAGATACTATCTTTGGGACCTCTGGCCAGAAAGTATATAATGTGCACAGTAACAACAACAACAACAACAACAAAATGTTTGTTGGTCTGGGGATATAGTTCAGTGGTAGAGTACTTGTCTAATAGGTACAAGTCCCTATATTCATGCATGCATATACACATATATTTATTGTTGGCCAAGCCAGTAGTTCTAGAAAGCACAAACTATATGCTCTGCTTATAAAGAATGTATATTATTCTTGCTGCTTTTGGACCTATTTGCCCAACAACATTTGATTCATGTTTGCAATATAGAAAAGGCAATTAAAGAAAGAGATACAGCATAGAGGTCTTACAACAGTAAGACCCCTTCTGCACACTCATTGGGGCTGGATATGTCTGCCGGCTGTAGAGTGCCTCCTGAGTAAGAGCAAAGCCATGCCCATACCCAGCACTCCTTGAAGACCAGTGAGGTTGCTGGAGTCATACTTGTGACCCTGTTACTTTGGAGGAACAGCTACAGTTTTAACTTCCATTAGTGAGAGCCTACTGTGGAGAAAAATAGACTTCTCCTTAGAAGTTCAGTGTGAGACCACAGCACACATTTCCCAGTTGGTATGCTATTAGGATATGTGGTTCCATGATATCCCATGCTTGAGAATTCCAATCCTTCCTCCTTTGCATTCTCCTCTATTTCTCACCTACTATAATCCCGGGCTTTAATTCGAACTGTTTTAAGCCATAACACGGTACCTAACACTTCCCTGTACCTCAACGCTAGCCAATGAAGAGTGACAGCAGACACACAGTGCAATGAAAGCATTGTCCTCAGGATCTCTGCAGCTGTGGTTTAATGTGACTACCTCTGTAAATGCAGGTGGAAACTGCAGGTCTACGCTTGGGGGCTGTGTTTATATGCCCCATGCATCCACGAGAGGGATGCATGACAATGTTCATTAACCCTTGCTGTGTTGAACTGCACTTTGTATCTTCCCATCCTGTGCATGGCCAGCTCTCTTGCCATAGCCCTCAGCCCATGATTCTGTGCATTAACCCATTGCAGAAGTTTTACTGTACACATGCTGTGTTTTCTAACTAACAGCTTGTTACTGAATATACACAGATATCAGTACTCACCCTCGTCACACCATAGGCGGAAATCAGTAGTGTCTTTCTTTACTTCTGCTTTTGTGTACAAAGGCTAAATCTTGACTATTTCTGTAGCTACTGGATATTTTTCCCTCATCGTGCAAGACTTTGTATCCCAGCAGCCTTAATATAGTGTGGACACTCACAGAGGTGAGAACCTTTCCACCATTCCAGCCATACTTTACTTCCCAGAGAACCGCCATATTTGTCACCATGGCTTAAAGCATGAATATGTGGATGTGAGCTTCTGAGAATGTCAGTCAGTAAGGGACATGAATACATCAACATTCTACTCTGTCCTTTGATATGCAAAAATCATCTGGATCCAAGCGTAATGAAATGCACAACCTTGTTGTTAAAGGTCAGAAAGGTCTGTCATTCATTTCCTGCTACCCATCGATTGGAAGAGAAATTAAAAATACTGTTAGAAGAGAACAAGGGCAAGAAAATTGAATATGTGAATGTCACTTATAAAAGTTAAAGGTATGTGTCTATGTGTGCGCCTGTGTGTGGGCATAAGCATGTGAATGCAGGTGCTTATGGGATTTAGAATAAGGCATTGGGTCCCTTTGTGAGCTCCTGACATAGGGGTTGGGGACAGAACTTGAGTCCTCTGTGAGAGCAATGCACAAAAATGTTGAGCCATCCCTGCAGGCCCTGAGTAGTCTCTTTATGTTGAAAATGCATGCTTTCCTATGGTCCAGTTTTCATACTGTCTCACGCTGTTTTCAGTATTTGCTACTTCCTCCTGCTGACACAATTATTCTCCTTCTGTTTCTCCAGCAGTCAGTTTATGGGGAAGACACATTGTTCATTTCTTTTCTTTGATTAAAATAGATACATTGCAAATGTGATCTACAGAACCAGAGGGGTCTTTCTGGAAGCCATGCAGCCATGACTTAATTAATACTCATCCGTGCTGTCCATGGCTTGCGGTGCCTCTGACTTGACACTAGACAGCCAATGGAGCCAGTCTCTCATTTGGCATCTGGGAGAGTCCCACAGCCATCTTGTACTAAAGGTGGAGATCTCTATCATGAGGCTCATTTTGCATCACACACTAGAATGAGAGGAAATTATTCACACAGAGCCTCATGTTGCCCCGGAAAAGCTCAAACCAGCTATTTATCTGGTAATTATCTTAATCTTAGGATTCTCCTGTCTTTACCTCCTGAGTGCTGGTATTATAGGCATGCACCACATATGTGGCTTATGTGATGCTGGGAATTGAACCCAGGGCTTTCTGTATGCTAGCCATGCACTCTACCAACTCAACTGCATCCCTGGCCCCAGAGGACTATTAATTTTATAATATCTGTTTTCATAGAACTTCTAAAGTTTTCTAAACATTTTTTTCTGCAAGTTTAAAATGTCATCCATTATGCAGATGGAAGTTTGCATATAAAATGTATATAAACAAATTAACTATTTTGGAAGCATAAGTTGACTAGGAGACAACTTGTCAATAACTAAGAAAAGGAGTCTAAAGATCACTGACAAACATTCTCAGATGTAATCTGTCAATCCCTTAGGTTTTGAAGGACAACAGTCAGCCCATAGGCCACTATATGATGATTGTATTGCCATTCATTTATTCATTTAAAATATTTAGCAAACATTGATGAGTTACAAGTTATCTAGAAGTGAGGTAACCCTGAAGAGGATATACCCATTAGTCCTTACATTTTCTAATAGGAAAAAAGAACATGACTACCAAGCTTGCTTCTTGGCATTTTCTTTGTCTGGAGTGACATTTCGTGATCTCTCTCTATTTATTAACTACCTCCTGACCTTCACCCTCTAATGCCACACCCTCCTAATTCCCTTGGACTTAAGTTTAACTCTTTAATGTCCAGGCACTTATCTTTTGATACAGAACATGGTCTACCAACTTTAAGGTAACACAATAACCTAACCCCATCTGAGAATCAGTCAAAACCTGAGGCCATATGACTGGTAATGTCGTATGAGAAAGACAGGGGGGAGGCTACTGTCTGTGACAATGGCTGGGGATAGGGAGGAGGGAAGGGTGTTCTCTCTCCGTCTTCTAATCAGTAGGCCTGTGCTTGCTTCTGTTATTTATTCACAGATTCATCAGTAAAGGCTACCCTCATTCATTAGACTATTGAATGTCAGAGGTGAAGTTTTTCTCCTAGAAAGTGGTGCCTTGTTAGGCAATCATGGTGGCCCATGCCACGGCCCTAAACGCTTAGAGAGGCAGAGGCAGAGGCAGGAGGACTGAGATTTAAAGCCAGCTACATAGTGAGATTCTATCTTGATAAAAAGGCTTGTGACTACAGATTAGTCTAATTATTATTTCAGATGAGCTCACACTTGTGACATTCAAGTTCTTCTAGGTATGTAATTTAACTGAAAATATTCTATAAATGTTCTCTATCCATGGCTCAAAGGGCAAAGTACTCAAGAAAACTTGTTTTCTTTACCCTAAGAATGTTGTCTTAGAAAAACCACAACATGATTATGTACAAGAATTGAAGAGTTCTGTATGGCTGCCGCCTGCTGCCTGCTGCCTTCTGCCTGCTTAGGAAAGCAGCAACTGTCTCACAAGGATGGTTAATGTCAGATGGAAAACTCACCCAACATCAGCATCAGGAAACATTTGAGCTTCACACATGTGCAGTGTACTAATGTATAAGTATGTGGTTTGTATGATTGCATGTATGCCTGTGTGTGTTTATGTATGTGTAGGTGTGTGTGTGTATTTTTGAACATTTAGATGGTATCATGGCCAACAGTTTGAGAGCCTCTGTTCTAGAACATGGACTATTTTGGAAGAAGCAGGTCTGCCAATACATTGACTTCAGTCCCTAAAGTCCATATTCAGATTTCAGAGTTCAAGAACTCAAGCTGTTGTACTTGGTCATAGACTCAATGGAACCTAGTAAGTAGATTAACATGGGTTTTCTTACCCATGATCCTCTGCTGCGTGTTCCTCCTCTATGTACCCTAGAACAACTGTTAGATTTCACCCCAAGTTCAATGACTGAAAGATAGTCTGTCTCCTAATTTGTACTTTTTATAACAAATCTGGAAGGAATCGTGCCTATGAGATTCCAGAGCATCCCAGAATTTTGTGGTTCATTTAGCTTACATTGCACCATCTAGGCAAGGCAAAGCTGGAGGTTAGGACTCCACTTCATGGACTTCAGACATGCTAGACATACATGTTTACTGAGTGAAGAAACTAAAGAATGCCGATACACTTAAAACCATCTCTTTGTAATGATAAACCAATCCTCGACATTTGCATAAAAGTGGAAAGAAGCTGTCACATACATTTGCGACTTCATAAGACCCGCTCAGCATCTGTTCCATGTAACGACTTAGATCTGTGATTCTCTTGTGATCCGAATCTGTAAACGGTAAGTGCCACCAGTGAGGAAACCTGTTTTAAAAGAAAGCAGTGATACTTCAGTCAGTAGGGAAAGTAGCTTCTTTTGGGTGGTCACACAGTTAACAGCTGCACTAGTGGAGGGCCAATAAAAACATTAGAAATCCTGGCCATTTCATAGACACCATTATAGTCATTTGTGCTACTGTAATCATCACTGATATCAACACTAATTTAATTTAATGTTAATTTAATATAATCTTTATTACTGTATTTATGGCAGATCACAAATGTTTCCTCCCTGTACATGTAGCAGCTAATACATAGTTTCTAAGATTAATGACCTACGGTTTTCCAAAGAGTTCTGATTGTATTGTTTCTTACGGGCTCACGACAGACATTATTGCATGATATAAATTAGATGTTTCATCCAGTAGCATCTGCTTCCATCTGGCCTTAGTCTTGTGAGTTAGAGCCATCCTGTCCCCAAGAGTCTGACCAGACAGCTTCTCTGTCATCTACCTGAAGACGGTCTTGGTGAGTTGGGCTTAGTATCAGTTGTTTGGTGGGATGACCTGTTAGTGGTCTCATCTGGTAAAGTAATTTCATGCTTGACTGCATCTTTTCAGAAACTTACTGTTGCCTTCTGTAATACTTTCGCCTTTTGGTTCAGATGAAGGCCTGCCTACAGAGCTCACTGGAAAGAGGCATGAGAGGGGTTGTGAAGCTTTGTCCTCAAGCACACAGAAGCAGGTGGTGACCTCCCTGTTAGTTCTTTTTCATTTGTTTCTTTTGTTTTTGTTTTTGAGACCAGGTTTCTCTGTGTAGTCCTTTCTTTCCCGGAACTCACTCTGTAGACCAGGCTAACCTCGAACTCAGAGATCCACCTGCTTCTGCCTCCTGAGTGCTAAGATTAAAGGTGTATGCCATCACCACCTGGAATCCCTGCTACTTGTTAAGGAAGCCGTGTCAAGTACAGAATGGATAAATCTATATATTAAATTATTACCTAGTAACTAACATTTAATATTTTAAAATAGTCTATCAATCTAAGGATTTAAGTATTAAGATTGTTTTTGTCTGTAACTAGTTATGAAAATTAGTACCAATATATAATTAGTCTATAATATAAAAATAATTACACACACATGTGGTAGCAGTTTTGGAAATGATCTTGGCAATAAGGATGCTTCAGTTAGTTTTAAACATAACTCACATATCTATATGCAAAACTTCCATATTGGTATAATGAAGCAATTCGATCTTTTCTGATGTTTTACAGATACTGGAAATTCTAAGTATATTTATGTGCACAGAATTGAGGAATTGGGCCATACGCGTGCCATCCAACCCATCTGAAGCCGGCCTACCACATGCCACATTGACATCCGTTGTGGAAAAGTATATTTATACGGTTTTAACTGACACCGTTGTCACATTCCCTCTTGGCTTTGTTAAGGCAAAAGAGCAGGCAAAGAAAATAACAGCAATATATGTTTGTTTGCTTGCTTCTTGTGTTTTTAAGTCCTGATTTGAAAATGGAACTATTCTCATAATTAGGGTAATTTGTATTCTCCATGCTAACACCAGGGTTTTCTTTTCCTTTTGGTCTGGTCCTGCATGTTTTTTCCCATCTTGGGAGGATAGAGAATGAAGTTCTGAGGCATGAAGAAATGTAGGAAGAGGGAAAGAGGCTTGCCTTCTCCAGCAAGTGAGTTCAATGAAAACCATTCATTCTAAGAAAATCTCCATGCCTGTGTACTCTTGGAAGGTATGGGGGGGTACATATGGCTCGTTTGGAAGACCTCTGTGGCAGGCTATGACTAATTAGAATTCCATCCTTCCTCACTGTGGCTTTCTTATTTTATTTTATTTTTTCCTCAGATGGGATTTACAGAAGTCTCTTAGGGCTTCCCTCAGTAAATGTAGGAGTCAGAGAAAATCTTGCCCTTGTCATCATCCATATGTATGATCTCCAGTCTTGGCCCCTAAGGGAGAGTGAGCCCACAGGAGCTGCTCAGGGCACACAAGGCTAAACGTCCCTCCCACAGTGGGTTCCTTAGATGGTTTGAATATCAATTTAACTTCGTCACCAGGCAGCAGCCGTGTGCAGAGCAGAATCCTAACTAAGGCTGGAAACTGAGAAGGGGGAATGTGGAAAGAGATGCTCACACTTGTGATGTTCCCCCCAGCACACAAGAGGCCTGGGAGGGCAGCCTTTAACAGAGGTAATTCATACTCTCAAGTGACTGCTAGTAGGTATGATGACCACCCCGATGCTGAACTTTGCCGCTATTTGAAGATTTTTGTTCGTGTTTCTTTCTTTTTTGCTTTCTTTTTCTGAGCCTCCACAAAACAATCCTAAACCTGTGCATAGAAGTTTCCAGAATGAATGCACTTTCCTCTCATTCCCTAACTGTTGTCTTATGTCTTATCTTCCAGAAAATGTTCATGTTTCAAACTGTCTATGTAGGGAATAGGGTTTTTCTGCCCGCCGCCAAGTCTTGTCCCGCCCCCGCGCCAGCCCCAAATAACACACAGAGACTCTGTATATGATATAATTTTGTTGGCCAGCTACTAGTTTCTTATTGGCTAGCTCTGTGTTAATTATTAACCCATTTTTATGTATTTCCACGTGGTCTTACCAGCGAGAGGCGGCTGGCGGTTCTAGTCTCTCCAGACTCTCCATCTTGACCCTCCTTCCTACTTCCTTTTTTCCTCCTTGTCTCCTAGTCCCTCCTATCTTCCTTTCCTATTGGCGAACAGTGCTTTATTCATTAACCAGTATGAGAAACATATATACATAATGGCATCTCCCATCATGTCTATGAGAAGAACAAGCATACATTTTCAATATTCTAAAATACGTCTTTACCTATTGGCGACTTGTATTTATGTTTTAGAAGGTGACTAAACTAGTCCCCATGTGCAAAGCAGGTCATATCATAAGTGGCCACTAAAACATTAAAGTTTGGTTCATTTAACAAAAACCCCAATGCAGATGAAAGAAAAATCAAAATTAGATTTATCTGACTGCTAATATCACAATTTCTGGGGGAATTCATTATTTTAAAGTTAAAATACAACTTTTCTATACATCAAAATCAATGACCTAAATTTGCCTCATTTTAATTAGCAAATATTCCAAGCTAGATGAATAGTAGTTGTTCTCTTTATATCTATAGTTAGCTTACTTTAATCTTTTCTGTAGCAACAGAGAGATTTCTGTAATTCCTTCAGAAAGTATGGGAAATAAATAACATTTAGGTCATGCAATTTTAGTTAAGTATTGATTGGTTAAGGAAATGCTAGCTTGAGAATAGTAAAGGAGAATTATGAATAAACCCATTGATGTTACTATATTTCTGTCCCCCAGGACAGAAATCACTCATCCTTCTTTATGTGCTTATATGTGTGATTATATATGCATTTTCAAATTTCACTTATCGTCAAAAGAGTAGGCATGTTGATTTAGCTCTGACTTTCAATTTCAATTCCATTTTTATAGAAAACAACTGAGAAGATTAAATTTTAAAACAGGGAAATGAAACAATTTTTCCCAATAAGTGATGAAAAATGAAAGGGGTTCTGATTTTTTTCCCCCATCTACAGAAATCAATAGCTGGAAGCAAAAGGAGAAAATTGCAAACTTTGTTCTGCTTTCTGCTGCAAAGGGATCTTTGCTAGGGCTTTGCTGGGACAGCGGCCCTGTATCAGACTCCCAAATGGGAAATCCCTGAGCCATCATTTTCCCCTTTGCTCAAGGGTAAGTTCTGATGGCCAAATATGGAGAAGGGACTGATCCTTACTCTGGGAGGGTCAGCGATGAGAATTGCTTCTGAATTTGGCTGTGAAGTCTGGAAAAGTGTTCGAATGACTTTCTGGTCAGGCTTTTCCTGTTGTCACTGAGCGTCACCTCGATCAGGTACAGCTGCAGATAAATAGGCAACAAAACAATCAAAAGATGGAGATATAACTTGCCATACGTCCTAAAAGTGGCTTTTAGTAAATTAAACAAAGAATGAAACTTTCTGTTAAAAAAAATTATCGTCAGAGCTGAAGGATGCAATTTGTGGCGCCATGATGACCTATAAATAAAACGTATGAGGGTCCCAAAATTTTATGTTCTGGCAACATTGCCCAATTTCTGCTGTCCTTTCTTGCAGACACTTTAATTAGCTCTTGATTTGTAGTCTAACACAGGGTAGGAACTGTTCCCTCTGATGGGTCTCCACTGATAGCTCCAGTTGTTATGAATTTTCTTAAGACATCTCCTTAATGGCAGTCCTTCACTCGAAACCGATTTTCAATTTGCACAGTAAAACGCACTATGCTTTAACAGCTACGTAGAGGCAGACCCCGTGGCACAGATTTAGACTTACGTTGCCGTGCGTCTTGCTGAGCCCTAATATTGTGGCTCTCTGAATTGTCCTGGTTTTGTGCAGGGTGCAGGATTCCCAGGGAAGAGTCTGAGGGGCAGGTTTGGCAAGGCTTATGGCTGGCATCTGTGCCAGTGTGTGGATCAGGTTATTCAACTTAACTGGGAAGCACTCCAGACTTTCCTTTATTTTCCTAGAGAAGCAGAAAAGAAGACAGTAAGGAACACTCCCTCTATCGGCTGGCTGTGTCTGTGACTGAGCCCTGTGTTTGTCAGATGCAGATGTGTTTGGAAGGGTGAGATGGAAATTCATATATACAAACCCCATGTATTAAATATTGTGTTCCTAAGCATTAAGTTCACACCTGGAAGTTATTAGGAAGTAAAGAAGACACTCTTTTGTTTTGGGCCAGTGAGATGGCTCAGCAGGTAGTGGTGCTTGCTGTTGAACCCGAGTACCTGAGTTCCATTCTACGGGGTGTCCTCTGACTTCTGCATGAGTTTTGTGAGCACAGAAGTGAACACACACACATACACACACACACACACACACACACACACAGAGAGAGAGAGAGAGAGAGAGAGAGAGAGAGAGAGAGAGAGAACAGATTGGCATAGGGCATAGCATCACATCTGTAATCCTAGTATTGAGGGAAAGAAGACAGAGAAGAGGGAGGGAAACAGATACACACACACACACACACACAAAGATACACATACAAACACACACACAGATACACCTACACACACACACACACAGAGACTCATGCAGAGAGAGATATGCAGACACATGCAAAATAAATAAATAATAAGTTAAAATTAACAAGTTATTTTGTTTCATTTTTTAGAGATTCTGATATTAAAACAAATTAACTGTCGCTTATACTCATGTACTTATATACATTCATAAATTAAACCTAGAAATCGAGATAGGGCAAAAGCTACCTAACACCAGGTGTGTGCAACCTATAGCTCATGTGCAATCCAAAACAAAGTCACAAGCGTACAACATTAGGAGACTGCTTCTGGTAATGCCTGTGTTTGGCTCTGCAGCATGAACTCTGTAAAGGACATCATGTTGCTGTGTCCAAAGGTTGAACGTGTTACGCCCACTCCCGCCCTTCCCTGTAAAGGACTTTCAAAACCATGTCTCCATGCTCACTGTTTAGGTTTATCTTATCCCTGTGTACTTTTATTCCTCTATAAGGTGACTTAGAAAAATCTAGCACACTCTCACAATGTACCTAATGTTTAAGTATTTTATATGAACTGTATTTTACTCTATAGTCCTGTTTTTGACTGCTTTGATTTTTGTGTTTGATCTTGAAACCATATTTTTTTGTGTTCCAGTGATACAATGATCTCTTAATATAAAGTTCTCATTCTTTCTTTTATGATATTTTCTATTTATTCCCTTCTAAGAAGAATACTGAAAATTTCTTTTAGCTCTCTCTTATCCAGAACGACTGGGTATGATAATAAACTCATCATTACTAGAAAGTAAATAGCATTTTCCTTCTCTCTGTTACATTTCCCAGTTTCCATTGGCATCGTTTTTAAAGATTTATTAGTGTGTGTGTGTGTGTGTGTGTGTGTGTGTGTGTGTGTGTGTACGTGTGTGTGCCCTGTAGGATTTTACACTGGATATGAACAATATCACTTTTTATCCCATAAAAATGTCTAAATGCTTCTGGATTTTAATAAATTTCTTCTTTCCATTGAGGTAACAGATAAGGCTTTCAGTTTAATTGCTTAGTGGCTGTTTGAATATTTATCTTGTAATCATTTATCCAAATTCTTTATCTGAATTCTGTTCTTGTTAATCCCTTGGGATTGTTTTAGTTGTTCCTCTATTCAACACTATCACATATTTTCACTCTCAGCGAGGGGACTTCCTGTTTCCCTTGGCAACGGAATGCTTATAACTTTTCACTTTCAGAAGTATGATATTTATCTACATTTCCTTTCATTGTGAGCTTGCTAATGTTTTCTGACATGAATAGATATAATCAAGCGTGAAATTTCTGGGCTGGCATGCATCAACATTATCATACAATAGCCCCTTTAGAACCAATCCACCAGGCCCTCCATGGTAACGATGTACTTCAGTCATGTTTAATAATTTCCCCTAACTTTAGCAATATTCAGACTCATCTATCTTTTCTAGTCTCGAGCTCCTTTTGGGTAAGTTTCAAATTTTCTCATTATTATACCTACATCGATGCTAAAATTTG
The DNA here is from genome assembly GCF_943737965.1 of Phodopus roborovskii. Lineage (NCBI taxonomy): Eukaryota > Metazoa > Chordata > Mammalia > Rodentia > Cricetidae > Phodopus > Phodopus roborovskii. The sequence goes on from NW_026125487.1 coordinate 41,505, forward strand.
CTAAAGTCGTTGAAATACAGCTCTGGTCCCGTTATTCATTTCCACACTAGTCATTATTTTTGATGATATTCTTGGAACTTATAAATTCATGAGTCTATGCTGTGCTAGAGAGCGTTCACTTTAAAGACAGGAAAATAATGGTAATAGTACGAGCACATTACCAGTCGTTGTTTATGAGTATTTGTCCATACCTTCATCGGTCCATCCACCCAGCCAGTGCTCACGGGACACTTTTATTATTAGTGTGGCAGGCTCCACACTCAGTCCTCACGAACTGTCCATCTTAAGTTCTGATGCTCACACTTCGTACTTTCCACCTGTGTGGGTGTAGCGCTCTGTTCTCACATCGTCTAGGGCTTAGTAATCTTAGGAAACCTTGGGGCCCTCTGAGTGGTTTTTGCTTTCTTTAGTGTGTGTGTGTGCGCGCGCGCACACGTGCATGTCATGTATGTAGGTGCTCTTGGAGGCCACAAGAGGGCGTCTGATCACATGGAGCAGGACTTACAGGATTTATAGGATTTACAGGGTCCTGGAGACTGAAATGTGTTCTTGGGAAGAGCAGCAAGTGTTCTTAACTACAGAGCCATCCATTTAGCTCCTTGCCCTGTGGTTTTGAAGCAAAATTTCATTCATATCTACCTCTTCTTACAGGCACCATATCACCCCTAGCTGTTAAATATTACCCATCCAGGAGTTGGCCTTGACAGCAGTAGGATTCTAGCGTCTTAGGTCTGATATATCCAGAAGATAACATTCACACACACACACACACACACACACACACATGCACGCACGCATGTATACACACATGCACACACACACAGCGGCCAGCTCTAGGACTCACTCTGTTTAATGGCACTATTAGCAGGAGTATATGCAGAACAACTTTTTGGTTTGGGTAATAGCGTATGTGTGAGTGTGTGTGTGTGGGGGGGGGCTCATGCATGTGAGGCAAGCATTCTATTACTGGACTATGTCTCTAACCTTTATTCAGAGTTTTTCTTATACTAAAGATCCAAAGCTACAGCCATAAGAATCTCAGCTCTGAGGAAAACCCTGGTACTCTTGAGAAAGAATGTCTAACTCCCCTGATAGGCACAGCTCTGTGCAATGGGGCACACGGTGATGGAGCCCTCAGGAAGTCTATGTCCTTTGGCAAGTACCTCACTAAATGCTTTGTGAAAGGCAGTACAATTCTTTTCTCTGTGGATAAAACCAAGATCTATGAAAGATTCAATGCCACCAATATATATATATATATATATATATATATATATATATATATATATATATATATATATATATATTCTAGGAAGTTGTAATCAACGAGTCCCATTCATATTTCTCTGATTCCCAAATCTTAATTCTGTTTATGAGTTTTTGATAAGGAAAAAAAACTTTCAATTTTGTTTTACCGAGGAAAATAATCCAGTAGTTTTAGTGGATTTCCCCTGGTGTGGTAAATGCTTATAAAATGTTTAGGCTTTGATTTTTACTCAGGAATAGCCTGTAGTCATAAGAATAAAAAGCCTAACAAATATTTCCAGAAAACTGAAGAGATCAATAATCACTACATTTCTTAAATATTAGACCATGTTTTTTCTTTTTTGTTTGTTTGATGTAAATTGTCCTCAAACTTAAGCTCCTTCTGCTTCAGCCACCACAGCTCTGGGATTGCAAGGCAAGTGCCACTACGCCCAATTCGTTCTATCTTAAAATGTATATAATCTGTATTTTACTTCACAGTAAATGTGTAGTTTCACATAATGTTTTATATTAATAGTTTAATCTTCTTCTCCTCAGAAACAACTGCCTCCAAGAACTGCCTTAGGAATGTATGCATGAGAAGATACTGAATCTGTAACTCTGATGTTTATAGCAACTTCTGGAACATTGCAAATCACTTTTTAAAATTAAATATTATATTATTGCATGTGTATGGTGTAAGAATATATGTGTATGTGCTATCCATACATATGTGCATTATACATATCTGTGATATGCTTGTGGCCTACATGCGTGTGTGTGTTTGTGTGTGTGTGTGTGTGTGTGTGTGTGTGTGTGTGTGTGTGAAGGTCAGAGACCAGCACTAGATGTCTTCTTCAATTGTTTCAACCTTTTGTGACCAAGTCTCACTGAACATGGGGCATACCAATGTGATCAGCTTGCCATCAGACCCAAAAGGTATCTTCCTGTCTCTGCCTCCCTGGTGCTTGGATATAATTGCATACTATTCAAGTCACCTCCAGTACAAATGACATAATTTTGCAATCACATTTACATGTATGAAGAAAACCTTTCCAGATAAGCCATAGTAGCTACTAGGGAATGTTAATTTTAGGGTGTGGACCAGAGTGATGTTCCAGGGTATGGGCCAGAGTGATGTGTGAGACCCTGGGGAATTTCTATGTGAGCATGTTTCTTTTCACAGTTTAAATTATTTATATGCTTCAGTGGCTTGACAGAATATGTGTTTTTCTGACCAATTCTTTTATTTCTCCAAAAATTGATTGTGAAGACTTTGTAAGAGTTACCCTCTGTGTTTCTACTTACATTGTAACTTTATTATTTATAAACAGAAATGACTCAAACTCACCAAGAACAAATTTTTCTTTCATTTAAATTGTATGCTTCATTTCATTGCGGGGATTCTGGTATGTGTAATAAATAGATTATTGTACTATTGCTTTTACATTGGGATATTGATTGTCCAGCTTTCTGCTTTGCTCAGCAGTTTGGGGGGAATGACAAATTGATGCAGCTTTGTCACAATTTCTTTATTCCATGAGGAAAAGCAATAATCCAGCATTCAATTTGTAACTTCCAAAATGTCTGGCTAGCACTTTTTATACTTATGGCATATAAAGTATGCCATCACACAATTCCTATTTCATTATATATGACAAATATATACATATTTTATTATATATGTGTTCAAAATATTCAAGCACATCTTTTAAGCAAAATGGTGTTATTTAAAACAGTATTCTACAAAAACAATGGTTAAGAGAGATAGCTGCTATTCAGAGGACCTCGGTTTGTTTCTTAGAGCCCACATCAGGTCACTTTCAACAGCCTATAGCTACAGTTTAGGGGATCTGACACAGTTTTCTGGCATCTGCACACATGTGGTACACATAGATACACTCAGGCAAACACACACAGAGTATTTAAAGCATGTGCTCAACAAATAATTGTTGCAATACATTCTGTGTGCACAATAAAAGATACCATCCTATGCATTTTATTCACAAAGAGTCTTGCTGTAGCTCAGGTTGGCCTTGATCTGCTCCTCCTCCAGCTTCAGCCTTCTGATTGCTGGGAACAATTTTATTTTTGAAAACTCAGCATGAAGATGTGTCAATGAGAACTCCTAATTACTGGTTGCACATGTATGCCATACCTTTGTGTACATATGAAACAAAATTTTAATGTTTTATCCTTTGTATAAAATGCCATGCTAATTCTTATGGGCTTGACAGGACGCTTGGGAGTCATGGCCACAAGAAGGTGGATATTTTCCTTACAATTGTCTTCCTGAGTGTTGGAAGTAAAGGTGCGACCACCATTGCCTGCCCTCTATGGTGAACTAGTGGCTTAGTGTGTGTGGCTAACTAGCAGTTTAGCTCTTAACTAGTATGTGGCTAACTAGTGGCTTAGCTCTGCGTTCTATCTTCAGGAAAGCTTTATTTGTTAGATTACAAATAATGCACGGCTATAGATAACCTATCAGTAGTTATCCCTGGAAAAGACTGATTCTTCTGATGGGGGCTGTATTTCTGTATAGATGTTTCTCTTATTGGCTGATGAATAAAACACTGTTTGGTCAATAGAGGCGGGAAGATAGGTGGGGCTAGGAGATGAGGAGAATTCTGGAAAAGGTAGGTGCAGAGAGATAGCGAGGAGACAGGAGACACCGTGTAGTGGAGGAAGGAGTAACAGGTCTGGAACCTTCTCTAGTAAGATAAGACCTCGTGGAAATACTTAGACTAATAGAAATGGGTTAATAGTTAAGGCAGAGCTAGCCAGTAAGAACACCTAGCCATGGACCAACAGTTTAATAATTAAGTCTGTTTATTTGGGGGCTCATGTGGCAACTGGACACGGCGGGACAAGAAAACTCCAGGAACATTCTCCCTCTCTCACTAACCATGATTTGCCTCTATCTTCCCCAGGAGTAAAGCTGTGCGAATTCCCCTGTCCACACTAGTTGGTGTTCTCATGCTGATGTTGTGTTTCGGCAAGCACACTGCTGAGATTTCCTGGCTGAGGCTTCCCCTGCATCATACAGAAGATACTCTCTCCCAGCACATAGAGAGAAAATCTTCGATGTCTTTGCTGCTTTCCAACTTGAAGTTTCAGATTGAATGGCACAGAATGGGTGAGTCCTAAGTAAATGTCACATGGGGCTCCTGAATGAATACAAACAAGAATCTCAGACTCCTTAGCTCAACTATGCAGGGCTCATTATTATACCTTCTCAGGGAGGCACCTTGTAAAACCTGGTCAGATCTGTGCAAACAGAATGGCAGAGCAGTATGGTCAGTCAAAGGGTAATTCTGAACCATATCCTCAGAGCCAGCAACTTTACTGATGAGACTGAAATTAATTGTCATGCACAGTGGAAAAAAATCTAACCTGCAACAATAGAGAAGACTCAATGGCAACAAATGGTGTTATAACAGAAGTCACAGAACTCTTTAAAATGTGAAAATGTGTATTTAGAATTGTGGTAAGTTACTTTCATGCAGCTGCTTGGTAAGTCACTAGGACAGGCAGCTCTGTGAATTGCTCAGGCTCAGGACTTGTGTTGCCTGTGAACTGAAGCACAGAGCAACTGCATAGGCGATTCATTGTGAGCCACCGTCATCTGCAGGCTTCAATCGTGATTTTTGTTACCATTAGTGGGCATGTTAAACTTTTCAAGTGCACTTTGTTTTTAGACTCAGGGTATTCCAGAAAATTCAAAATAGCACTTTTATTACTCAACAGCTAATTTTATACTGACTTGACATTTAGGCAAATTAGGCAAATTATCACAGATGTTCCTAGTGCAGAGGTTTAGACCAGCAACTGAGTTATCACACATCATTCCAAATGTGGGAAGCACATACATTGTAAAAGCTATAATACTGGTAGGTAAAGAATAAAATGAAAAACACAAGCAAGGGTCCAGAAAACTAGTGGTGTTTGAGTTGTAATGATATGAAAAAAGCCACGAATGGCTTTCACAGTGATGAAAGGGATGCCGAGAATACTCTTTGACTTTGTTTCCTGGGTTTAAGAAATGTTGAGTACCTTGGTCGTTACTTTCTCTATGTGAGTGTGCATGTCTGTAAGTGTTGACAGTTAAGCTAGGATAAAGGACACCATGATCCTGATTTGTGGAATGAAACAGTTTACAATATGACTTATACAATGTATAAGACACTAAGTGAGACTTTAAATGTAACTATAAAAGAACCTAGGCATCTCCACCACCCATACAACGTTCTTTCGCTCAGTTCTGGGGAGAAAACAGTTACAAAAGCATGGCGCTGGGTCTTAATGCCTTTAGGCATGCAGTCTTATTACTTGGCCAGGAGATAAAGGGAGAAAGAGGGGGACACAGCATTCCCTGAGTTGTGTCTGTAGTTGTGAGTGGCACAGGGGACCGCGGCGAAGGCGTGAGTCCAGGTGCACACTCCTGAGAGGCTGTCAGCATCTCCATCTGCTTCAGAATCATCTCTTCTGGTGCCAGCACATTTCTTCTACACAATGGTCCCTCCCAAGGCTGTCCTCTCAAGTGCCAAGTTGAGGGAAGTGACTCCGGGCTGTTCTCTGGCAAGGGTTCCCATAACAAGACTCAAACAACAAGCTCCATAGAAACTCATATGGAGGACCCATCCAGCAAGAGCAAAGACAAGTATGTAAGTGAATCAGGTGTGCCTCTGGAATTAATACCAGAGAATGTAAGGATATCAGTAGTGGGGCATAGCTCGCTATGGGCAAGATAAACAAAGAAGGCCTGTTTACAGCTGAGACCAGATAGGCCCTGTTGGTTTATGACATGGTTGTCTTACTGTTTGAGTCTTTGCATGTCACTTATCTTTAAAATGCTACATTTACTTTTCCTTTACGTTTGAAGTTTTACATTGCTTCAAGTTAGATTTTAGCCGAAGAGCGGTAGATTGCATGATGTCTGAATCACAGAATCTGCATGGCAGGCCCAAGGGGGTCTCTGAGTATCATGGATAATTTCTGCTGTCACTTTTGGAGAGGGAAATGGATGATGTGAAAAGCACTGTGTGGATGTGGGAGGGGAGGTGGGCGGTGGGATCTATGCCCATCGTTCCGGTCCATCTGTGAAGACCGTTATGTTACTAAGGACAGGTAAGCAGAGGGTTGAGAGTGATTGACAAGTTGGAAATAACCCGCTTGCACAGGGTTTTAATGGACGGTTTCCTTTGTTGTCTCACAGTAGGCTTCACGGCGATAGTCCATGAAAGCACCAATCTTCCGGGGCCTGAGTCATGATCCTTCCTTGGTTCCATTCAGCTGCACTCCTCCTCAGGGAGGGGAAGGAGGGAGTTAGGGAAGAAAGGGGGTGGGAGCATCGAAGAAGAAAAACCTTGCTGACCAGCAAGCCAGTTTGCCCTTTCTTTTCCTCTCTACGCTCTTAATTACGATATAAATTTCAGTGCCTCACAGCATGTAACATCCTCTGAAATACTTACAATCATGTCTTGACCTGAATGCACACTCCCGGGGTAGGGAAGCAATCAGTGCTGCTCATACATTCAGATAGAAGGAGCCCTGCTGGCTTCCAAGTCTCAGGCACAGTTGAAGGGGCTGGACCCTCCGGATGCTGACAGTATGAGGGAGGGTGTGGCTCAGTCCTCACTCAAGCCCCCTTCCCCCCACCAGCTGTGATCCTGGTGACAGTGAGTGGGTGGATTCTCTTGTCTTATTTTTAATCTGGAATTTGGTAATTACTTCAGAATAAGCATCAGCACAAAGGCTTTAAGAATCTCAGAACAGAGGAAGAGAATAAAAGAATGTAAATGTGGAGACTATATGTATCTCTCTCAACTTCAACATATAATTAATGTGTGTGTGCGTGCGCATGTGTGGGTAATGATCTCCACCGAAGCACCAAACACCCATGATGGGTTCATTATGGAACTTGCTTCTTTCTCCGTGAATAAACATTTCCCTTTTCAGTTCTACAATCCATGAGATGTTAGAGAACACAGCTAAAGAGGACAATATGATTCATACAAAAGTACACTTGAATATTTCTATCTGTGACCTCCACAGCTACAAGTTCAACTAACCATAGGCTAAAAATAGTTTGAAAATAAATTTTCTGTACAGAACATAGACAGACATTACCATCAGTCTTCTAGTAACACAGTAGGTTATATATCATTTCCATTGTTTTAATATAAAAATATCTATATAGTAATTAATATATTATATATTATAATGTAAGACTATATAATGTTGTAATATTATTGTATTACCATACTATACAAGTAATCTAGAGTTGGCCACAGGAAAATAAGAGCATGCTGTAGGTCATGTATACACCCTATGTCATGTTATGTAACGGACTTGACCATCTTTGGATCTTGCTATCTTTGGAGACTCAAAGATGGTTGTAAAGTAGTACATTTAATTTCTAACACTCATACAAATCCCAAATGCTCTGCCTAAGTTGCTTTATCATTTATATTTGACCTAGTTTTTTTGAAACTACTCTATTCATTGTTTAAAGATTTAAAGAAGAAATAATGCATATTTTAGAAATTCAAAATATTCAAATAATAGATCAAGGAAACATTTTTTGTGTTGTAAGGAAGCATAGGCTCAAATGTATCATGGAATAATAACGATATTGAAAAACAGAAAGGCTGAATAGATGTTCATTCAGGGAGAAATAACTTACAACAGAGACAGATAAATGCCAGCAGGTTCCCGTCCCAAGGATGCATCCGGATGCTTTCTGTCTCCATCCAGCAAGCCAAAGAGCACTCTAGGATCCCTTAACTCAGACCTAGTTTCCCCAGGTCATGTCCTCACCTGTCCCCGCCCCAATGGGTGTGGTCAGTGCAATGAGTGCAGACAGAGTGAATATCTCACTGCACAAATGACAAGATATTTCTGGACCGTCCATATCAAGTTCTCTGTTCTAGATGGAATGCAGACTAGGAAACATCCCTGAGTTGTCCATTCTGGACAAAGTACCTGAACAAGATCTGAATAGACATATGAAATCTAAAGATATAATGGTGTTCTATTGAAACCTTAGGGGATAAAATATGGTAGTGAGACTCTTGAGGATTAAGAAAGAGTGAGTCTCTTACATTTTTGGTTGTGAGCCTAGCCTTTAATGGCTGTGTGTAGCTGGGTCTATCTCAGGGTACCCTGACTGCAGGACCACTATCTATCCCTGGTGCATGAGCTAGTTTGTTGGAGCCCATTCCCTAGGGTGGGATGCTATGCCCAGCCTTAATGCAGGGGGAGGAGCTTTGTCCTGCCTCAACTTAATGTCCCAAGCTTTGCTGATCTCTGGTGGGAGGGGTGGATGGGGTATGGGCTAAATGGGAGGGGGGACAGGTGGTAGGAAAAACTGTGGTTGGAATGCAATATTAAATTTAAAAAATAAACAACAGCAACAACTAACCCCACAAAGGACACAGGGCAGGGAAAAAGAAAAGAAACGAAAGAGTAAATCTCTTGAGAGATTTTGCTGAGAAGAAAATAGAGGCCATTTCCTATGATATAATCCCTGGAGCTGCTTTGAGCTACTAGATCTGCAGGATTGTGATGTGTGCCCTATTCTTTCCAAGACAAGTTTGTGAGCCTTCCTGGGTGTCTATAAGCATAAGCTGAGATAACTTGAGGTCTTCTGAACTCTGCAACCAAGGGGTCATAAGGTTTACTTATGCTATAGAGCTAGTGACTAGCTATAGTCAATAATCAATATTTGTGATTTCTCTCTCTGTCTCTGTCTCTCTCTTCTTCTGTGTGTGTGTGTGTGTGTGTGTGTGTGTGTGTGTGTGTGTGTGTATTTAATTGAGAGGTTATTTAGTTTACTTGCTGCTGTTTTGAGGTAGGGTCTTTCACTGTAGCCCAGGCTCATCCATTACTAACTATGAAATCCAAGCTAACTTTGAATTCATGGCAGTCATCCTGCCTCAGCCTCCTGAGCTGAAATATAATATATATATATATATATATATATATATATATATATATATATATATTTGAGACAGGGTTTCTCTGTGTAGCTTTAGAGCCTGTTCTGCAACTAGCTCTTGTAGACCAGGCTGGTCTCACACTCATAGAGATAAGCCTGCCTCTGTCTCCTGAATGCTGGAATTACAGGCATGCACCACCATCTCCCAGCTTGCTAAGGATATTTTTGTAAAGAGTGGAAAAAACAAACAAGCAACTCCCGACCAATCTTACCTAATGAATCTCTAATGGTAGATATAAAAAATAATAAACAGGTACCAGAAAAGCACATTCCTCATCTTAGCAGGGACTCTACCTAGCGTTACTTAGTAATATCATCTAGTTTACAGGACTGACTCCTGGAAAGACTGTGGAATGGAACGATCCCACCTAAGCTCTTCTTGCTTCTGTGGGTGGCAGGGAAGACCGTTAATCCTCAGCTTCTCTGTCTTCTCCTTTAAATGTTTATTGTCAGCAGTATAAGGACCCTCCTGGCCTACCATTCTTTGACCCTGTCATTGACCTTAAATTTCACAGCTAGTCAAGCTGCCTGCCTACTGAAATCCATGAGAAAAAAAGTTCCTGGTGTGAGTGAGCTCTCCTGGTTGAAGCCTCACCAAACCCCTGCAATGAGATGTTCTTTATTGTACATGATTTATGGAAATGGGGGAGGAAGTTCAAACCCAGGAAGGGTTTTAATTTATGTGATGTTTCTTGCCAAAGCACATGTACTAGTGAAAATAATGCAATCTGTGTTGAAAATATTAATGAATGAGTGAGTCAAGTAGGAGTCACGCTGGCGAGTGACCAGCAAGAAGGAGTTCTACCTGCTTTCCTTAGGCTGTGTACAGGCATAACTCAGTCGATGTTCATTGAATATTTGAAATAGTCAGAGAATTAAACTCTCCATTCAAAAAGAAAATCTCTGTACGGTGTTCCATTATAAAAAAAAAAATCACTGTCCTTTGCTCAGAGCCTTGGCGTCTATCTGATATTCTCTGCATTCTAGTGAGACTCTTACTTTGAAGTACCTCAGTGTTTCCCAGACTTGCTTAATGAAAAATAGATTAAAGTTAGATGACAGTCACAGGCCTCTGACTAAATATCTCAATATTTATATTGTCTTGTAGATGAAAGTAGCAGGCCTGTTTCTCTTCACAAAACTCTCTCTCCAAATTGTTTTTCTGGACAGAGTTCAAGTAGAACAACCAATTTATTTATGCCAGCCCTTGCTCTTTGCAGTGACCTCTTATTGAGCAATCTGCTAGACAAAGAAGGTGGTTAGCGACCAGCGCTCCTGTGGAGTCGCCAGCTAAGGCCTTCTGCTTATAGACATGCACACTTCTCTGTTTCTGTTCTTTGAAAATGAGGGCACAGATGTTTCTAGATTTGTCAGCTTCATATCAATGACTAGTTAACCTGAGACCACCTCAATTGTGGAACATATGTCAACACTCATGCACATTTGCAGCCCCTCTTACTTGGTAAAATGACTCGTGGCTTCCAGGTCTGTGTCTTGTGGGCGGAGATTGTTATAGACGTATTTCAGGTCTTCGGTTCCGCTTAGCTCAGGCAGTCCTGCATGCAACATCTTGGTATCGGCAAAACCCAAAACAGAGACGGAAAGAATAAATGCAGACAGAGTCAAGCTTCCATGGCTCACTCTGGTGATAGACATGCAAGCATTTATGTTTGTTTTAATGTGCACTTCATTTCATCTGCGTGAATTGACATACTTTCATGTTTTTAAATGTCTGGTAGTTATGGGGATAAA